>NC_066533.1:19036935-19071935 GCF_024679095.1 Eriocheir sinensis
GCAGGTCGTGGGCGGCGGGGGCGGCGGTGATCAAGCCTCCTGCAGATTTGGGTCTGAGTCCTGTTACGCTGCCACAAAAAGATTCAAGATGTGAGTGATAATAATACAAAAAGAATTAGTTCATGGCATTTCAGAAGGTTGATAAATAACATTACTATGGAATCAATAAGCCTCCTCCTATACATCCTATGCCGTGACCTTCTTGACACTCTCTCTTTTATCTCCCTCCGCAGTGATTTTGAACCCCTTGAATCTCTTCGGTAATCCAGACTGTAACTACGAGGGCCAGCAGGGCACTTGCTATGGGGAGGTGGAGTGCCTGGCGTTGGCTGGCAGTTACGGGGGTTTCTGCTCTGGCCTCACTGGGTTGTGCTGCCTATGTAAGTAACTCTGCTTATCCATATAACTTCTTTTAAGCCGCGTTCACACTGTGCCGACTCCGGTCCACAACAACCCAGCGATTCGGGGTATACGAGGTCTGGGTGTGAAATGTTGATGTGAAAGGGTTGCACGTGGTCGGATAGAGACGGTCGCCGGTTGCGGAGTCGCTGGGTTGTTGTGGCACAGAGTCAGTACAGTGTGAAGGGGGCCTTAGATTTGTTCTTTTAGACACCTCCGTATTTTATTTACAGCAGAGGAAACAGCTCAAGGGAAAAAAAGGAAACAGTAATGAAAAAAAGAGCCCGTTACTCGCTGCTCCTATAAAAGCTTTCAGAGGAGTGGCCGAAAGATGGGTCAGTTTCAGGAGGAGAGTGGGCTATGCTCCAAATCACTAATTTTTTTTTAGACAGATTAAGAATGATATGAAAAAGGAAGCTGGTTAGGAAATTTCTGTTCAGGATTCACTGTATTACGTTGTCTTTGGGTTTCTTCTTTTAGACAGCTCCATATACTCCAAATAATTTCTTCTTGAGTTCTTCTTTTCGAGAGCTTAGTAATGATATGTAAAGTTCTTAAGGGAATTTCTGTTCTGGACCCACTGTAAGTAACTCTGCTGATCCAAATCATATCTCTTTGACATCTCCTCTTTGATAACTTAATGATATATAACTTCCTGTTGGTGAATTCCGTGAACATTGTGTAGTAAACTATTTCCAACTGTTTCTACTTCCTTTGACAGGCCAGAATGATTTTTTTCCTTGTACTGTATGAAGAACTAACTCAAAATGGTACTTTGTGTGTTCGATGTACAATGACCTCTCTTCATGGTGACCCTTAACCCGGTAGCATCGACGGGCCAAATTTGTGGCTTTACCGGGAAGCAGCGATGGGCCAAATTTGTGCCATGATTTAAACCCCAAAAAATTGATGATACATAAACTGATCACAAATGCTTTGATATATATTATGAAATGGTTTGTGTGAGTGATGATTTTTTCTCATTTTTCTCGCTTAGAGGGACCATTAAGAAACATGATCGCCGCTGCTACCGGGTTAATACATTTTCTATCCTCCTCCCCATCAGTTTATCGCACCTGCAACATGAGGACATCGCAGAAGACGGCATATTTCCGCAACAAGCAGTATCCCTTGACCGGACGTGCCACGGAGTCCTGCACTATGAATATCATCAAGAGGTCTGAGGACTACTGTGGCCTTAGGTGAGTGTCTTCAAACTTCTTAGGTCAGCGATTTCAGACGTTTCCGCCTCACATCAGTTATCTTCAAAGGCTGAAAAGGAGATTAGTCGGGTTCTAATGAGTGTGTTCTTAGGTTCATGGTACAGAAGGATGGTCAGACTACCACCACTCCACCAGGGTCATAAAAGAGCCCCTGGAAATGACCAAAACTTATACAAAAGCCTTGTCAAATGTGGGTGTGTCGACTCTGAAACGTTTAAGAATATGCCCTTAATGTTATGGGTGTTCAAGGTGCAGACAATACACTTCACTGTTTCCCCCATAACTCAAAGCTTATGGGATCTAAATCTTGAAGAGCCTCAGGTAAGATTCTCTATGAAATGCTTAAGACTGTGCCCTTAATGCTATTGGTGTTCAAGGTGCAGACAGAATACACTTCACCGGTTCCCCCATAACTCAAAGCTTATGGGATCTAAATTTTTAAGAGCCTCAGGTAAGATTCTCTATGTTGTGTAGGCATATCAGCTGCATAAGAGGATCTGGAATGGATCTCGGCAACTTCTCAGAGGTTTCAACAATTCTTAGATGATTTTAAGTTTGGGGCACTTCAGTTTTACTTGATACGACTGAACTATGAAGCAACATAATGTGGTTCTTTGCAGGGTGAACATGGAAGAAGCAAATTTACCAAAGCCATCGAGGAACGGCTTGTGTGACGAAGCTTCGTACATGATTGGTGGAAGCCGCAACAGTCGGATCACCGCTAAGTGTGGTGACCTAACTGGACACACATGTAAGTACTGGAGATCGTGGGTAGCGGGCTTTTTTTTTTCTACACTCTTTTTGTTGCCCCTGAGCCGTCTCCTTTGCTGTAAAAAAAAAAAAAAAAAAAAAAAAAAAAATTACACATCCCCACTCTCACCCAACAGTTGTGTATGACATGAGATCCCAGGACGAGTTGCAGGTCATCATCAACTCCTCCACCGTGCGCAGCGGCATCAACTGGAACATCAGGGTGGACCAAGTGCTCTGCAGCGACTTCACCGGCGAGGACCTGCTGGGGACTGGTGGCGGCATTGATGTTGGCACTGGCATTGATACTGGCACTGATGTTGACATTGGTACTGGATTTGGCACTGGTTCTGGTTCTGGATCTGGATCTGGATCTGGCACTGGTTCTGGTTCTGGATCTGGATCTGGCACTGGTTCTGGCACTGGTTCTGGTTCTGGCACTGGTTCTGTGACTGGCCCTGATGGTGGCACAGACCCTGGTTCCACTGGTCCAACAGGGCCAGGTAAGCAGGAGGCGAGGATTATTGAAAGAGTTATAATTGACAAAATTGCTTGTACTTATATGTAACACACAAAAGAAAGGAAAACAATCATAGTTACTTATGTTATTGTTTTGCATGTACTTTATATTGATTGCCTGCTCTAAGAATTCTTGACTTAGAAGAGAGTTAATATGGAGTGTCTTTCACAACTTATTTAGTTATTAGATAAAAGTTTTCCTCCTACATGCTGAAATGGTGCACAACTTTCTTAATTATATTTCACATTAATATCAAATTACATGAAGCTTTTATTTCTAGAAAATAATTAGTAATGACGGAATGTAATGTTGCAGTCCTGCCGCCCAGTGTCAAGCCTCCCGCCCCTCCACCGACCACTGCTGTCCTTCCTGCACCTGTGGACACCAGGTGTGGCCAGCGAGGGCCTCCCTTCAACCAAGCGAGTAGAAATGTACGTGACAGTGTTCAGCTGTCAAGCCATTATGTGATTGCCACCTTATTTTGGATTCTAGGCACTAAAGCACTGTGCTGTGTAAAATAATGTTACAAATACCATATAACTTTTTTCTGAAATATAATCATTTTCAGTAAATCTATATTCTTGCACTGCAGACAAATATTTTCAAACACTTTAGCAGGTTCCTCAGCACACATTAAACACTAGAGTGGGTAAGAACTACTCCTCTAGGTTGTTTACAGTTTGCTGCACATAATAACACACATACACACACACATTCTGCAAGCCTGTGCAGGGAATGTCCAGGTGAACACTTCAAACATGCAGCAACTTTTGCAGGGAGGCAGTGCCGCCAGACGCATGGCTCTATTGGGTCCCTTTGGCCCTGAAATGGTGCAGTTCAGTGGAAGGCGCAAGGGTGGGTACCCCAGGCCTGGCTACACATTCCGACGGCCGGGATCAAACTTCCGACGGCAGGATCAGCAGCGACCAAATAGGAGGAAGAACAGCGAAAGCCGCCGAAACCAGTCCCCCAGCAAGAAGCAGACGGAAGACTCCACGGTAACCTCTGCGGTGCGGCAAGGAGCTCAGCCAGCCGTTGGGTTTGCCGGCACTAGGGCAGTCACCTCGGCGGAGTGGGGCGTGCCGGACCTCAGCGAGTCTCTTTTCAATCAGTGTGAGTCAGTTTAGGATAAAGGCTGCTTCTCCAGCATTCTGGTTTTTGGTCATTCTGTTGCAATGTTATTTTATTCATTTACTACATAACTGAACCTTTCTAAACATAACACTATGGATTGATAAAAGGTGTCCTGTGCTTAATGTGAAAAATTCCACGTGTTTCTCCGCAGACATGGGTGACCGCAGCGTTTTCTCCAATCGCATTACTTTCGGGCAGTTGGCTGGGCTGAGGGAATTCCCCTGGCAAGTGGCCATGACAGTGAGGGGCAAATTTCACTGTGGCGGTTCCATCATTGGAGAGAGCCACATCCTCACCGCCGCCCACTGCGTTGTCTCGTGAGTCTGAGCGTCCTGCCCTTTGCTGACCTGGTGTTCACATGACTGGTGACGTCCAAGTGTTAGGCAGTGATGCATTACTGTGGCATCCTCATTCACTGCATGTTACCAAGTCATGAAGAGATGCACTAAAAGTTTGAGTGATTTACTTTAGGATAAATTCACAGGTTTTTATGACCTTATCAGTTTTCTTTTCTGTATATAATCTGAAGGTATGTTCCTCTCTTCAAGGTACAAGAACAGTCCCCTTACCATCGACCTGTCCCTTGGAGACTGGGACCTCAACGCAACAAATGACGCCCCCAACAAGAATGTTCAGGTGGACACTATCACGGTACACCCCAAATACTCCCGTGCCACGCTGCAGAATGACTTGGCCATTCTGAAGCTGACGCAGAAGATTACATTCACTGAAAACATCAAGGCAATCTGTTTACCCGATAAAGGTGAGTTTGTTAATTTTTCATTCAGGGACTGCATGCCATATTTGTGAATACATGGGCATTCTGTCCTCCGGCGACACAATGCTGATACAAGGCAAAGGATACTACCTTCCACTCACCGAGGAAAATTGTTAATGATATGAGGTCACTGAATATTGTATGATGACCTCACAAACTATTGCCATTGCTTAGTTTGGGAACTGTAACTTTCTTGTACCATGGATGTATAGCTTTAGTGGCAGTTCAGTGGATTAATGGCACCTAAATACCTGTGATTTTGAACAGATGTAGCAGTGGCTGGGAAGCACTGCATTGTGAGTGGCTGGGGCAGGAACGAGAAGAAGTTACTCCAGCCACAACTACACTTCCTGGAGGCTAAGATCGTGAGCAACGTTCTCTGTGACAGCCGGTGGCATGCTCAGGGGGCGGCAAATGGCTTCATCGTCCCCACCATGATGTGCATGGATGCCACAAATGGAGACTCGTGCAATGTGAGTCCTTCAATCACATTTACGTTCAAGGCTACAGAATACAAAATAGCAAGACCTTGAAATTACCTTGTACTTCTGCATGCCATTCTTCTTCTCAGTGTTTGTGATGAATCCTGTGTATTATTTTTTTTTAAATACCACTACCCATTATCTTCTGCAGGGTGACAGTGGCGGTCCTTCTGTCATTGAGGACCCCGAGGGCTCAGGGACCTTCTACCTGGCCGGCGTGGTGTCCTTCGGGTCTGGGTCCTGCGTGGATGCGTCTCTTCCGGGCGTGTATACCAGAGTCGAGAAATTCAGACAGTGGATTCTGGATAACATGGTCTAGTTCCTATCTCAAGCTAACCTCACCAGAAAAAAAACTATTTATAACTTAATCTATACACTATGCCTTATGCCTTATACAATTTAAGAGTTACACACTAATTTTGTACAATGAAAGCAATGGTAGTAATGTGAGATTAACAACCATGGTGCAGTGTTGTAATAATTATAGTGTATTGCCTTGGTTAGGATTACTCCCATTATGTTGCTTGGAAAACTCAAGCGAGGTGCGCCATTAGCTAGGATATTTAAATCACCCAATCAGTACAGGCATATATGCATAACAACTTTGCAATTTTTTATATCATTTGCACACTTTGACCATGATGATTTAAGGGGTTACATGACTATACCGGCTTATGTAACTTTTTTTTCCTGTTGTTATTATTTTTTTCTTTGTTAATCTGTTCTCTCGTTTTTTTCGTTTGTCTTTTATTGTTATTGTTGTTTCTCTTGTTCTTGTTCTTCCTCATCTTCTCTTTTTTCATCTTGTTTTTTTTCACTTCTCCTTTTAATTCTTGTTTTTGCACTTCTCCTTTTTCTTCTCGTTCTTATTCTTGCTCTTCTCCTTCTTTTCTTTTTCTTCTTCTTTCCATACACTGAATATGCGAAATCAAATGCTTGGATGATGGAGGATTGTGATGCATCTTGTGTTAGAAACTTCCGCTGTGGCACTTCAAGACCCCAAGGAAAACTTCACCGGAAACTCCAGATAAGGGTCACTATTCTCAAACGCTTCCACTTCCCACGTCAACAATTTCCAAAGGTCAAAAGGGAGACTAATCGGGTTTTCATGAGTGTTCCTTTGCAATTGTAGCATAGAAGGGTCAGACTACCACCAGAGCCATCAAACTACTCCTGGAAATGCCCGAAACTCCTATGAAAGCCATGTGTGCTGGGGCGTTGAGAGGTTTGAGAATGTGGCCCCAGGATAACTTTTGGGTCTCATTCCCTTTGTATCCACTGCTCTGTGAATGTTGGAGGAGCTTTGTGTTGTGTGATGTAGACTCCTAAGCATGTAAACTCCTCCTATATTTGTCACCTGTTCTGTAATCTCATAGGAGGAAGAAAAGCTACAATGGAAAACAAAAATCGAGGCTCAAGTTCTGGAGAATAAGTTGTGGCATTATAGAATTAGAAACCATCTACTTGACTACAGGCAAAAATAGTGTCATTACAGTGGAGTATGTAGCTTGGCTGTTATTTAATACATTTGTTATACTATACATCTATGTCTAGTACTTTGATTTTACCTTCCCTCAGTGAATAACTTCCCAACAGGTAGCTACTTTCACAGCACCCAAGCTGCCCCCAAAACAGGGATTCCAGAGGCAGTTTACGAAATTCTGCTCTGGCTCATTGACTAATATACTAGTGTGCGCTGAGGCCCTGCAGATATCATGAAAATTAAAGTCATCTCAAACACCATAAGAAATTTATTCTCATACTGAAAACAACATTAACCCCTTGGATGCAGATTTCAGACAAGAGGATATCACCAAGCTACAGGAGTGGAACAAAAAGTGGCTGCTACAATTCAATGAAGAAAAGTGTAAAGTCCTGCACCTTGGGAGGGGAAATCCAGCATACCAATACCACATGGGAAACACTTCACTATCCACCACAGAGGCAGAGAAAGACCTAGGAGTGTATATTATCAGGCTACCAGTGAAGGTGAAATCTGTGCCAATCGTAGCAGACGGGTTAATCATGAACAAAGACTGAGAAGCATATGTTTTGTCGTATTTTACGATTTGCATGTGCCAAAAACTCCTCCTGTGAGCTTGTCAGGCTTGGTGATTGGTTTTCATTGACACATAATGACTAGAAACACGTACACACTTTGTTTACAAGAGTGAGTTTTATGTGCTCTAAGCTCAGCTTCCAACATTTCCCTTTCATGTTTCAATCAGTTTTCCTCATCCTCCCCTTCTTGTCTTAACCCGGTAGCAGTGACGGGCCAAATTTGTGGCTTTACCATGTAGCAGCGACGGCCCAAATTTGTGCCATGATATAAACCCCCAAGAAAAGATGATACATAATCTGATCGCAAATGCTTTGATATATATTATGAAATGGTTTGTGTGAGGGATGATTTTTTTCTCATTTTTCTCGCTTAGAGGGACCATTAAGAAACGTGATCCCCGCTGCTACTGGGTTAATTTGTTTTCCTCTTATAAATAGAATACATGACTGGAATGGGAACCTAAGTGAATGTAACTTGCACAACACTGAGTTCCAAACCATATGCATGACACAGCACAGAATAATGAGCCACTGTGACCCAAGGGAAGAAGGGGAATAAGTATTAGGTGAACCGGGGAGAGATCGGGAGCACCTAGAGTAATAATTTTAATTTATAATAATAATTGTCAACCTCCGTTTCCCATCTTTCTGATAATACTGAATGAAGAGAATTGTTTAGTTATAGATAATAATTTGTTTCATATCAATCAGATCGGCATTATATATACAGAGTTATACCAAGACTTTATACACCATGACGAACATAAAAATATATATGTTTAAGTACCACAACTGATCACTGCTTACCTTCACATTTTTATATATACTTTACATTCTTCCCTCCTATGCTACACTAACCTGCCGCCCACCTTATTAGTATCTACATACCTTAAAACTAAGCGTTAGGTACCAAGTGCTAAGTCTAAATAGATATCACAAGTAATCTACAAAACTACATACACATAATCTTGTAGAGTTAAATCAGTGTGAAGCTGCTCAATCACCTTGCTGTATGGGAATCACTCTGGGAAACTAGGAGCTATATTCCTGGCCGACAAGCTTTGCGATGGTGTTTAGCTGGATGTGAGACGTGCCTTCGTAAATGGTGCCAATCTTGCAGTCTCGATAGAACTTTTCAACCGGATAATCCTTGGTGAAGCCGACGCCTCCCATCAGCTCAATGCACTTGGAGCACACCCGCGTGGCAACCTCTGGAGAGAAGAAACATTGATCTATTCAGTGGGAGGGAAGTCCTTTTGGATATGGGAAAATAACTCCTGTATGCTACTATAGTAACTGTTTGGGGTATTATTAGGTTAGGTTAAGTTTAGGGTGTCTTCAAACACATGATAGCCAGCACTTAATGGTATAAATCAACAAAGAATGACCTCACTTTGTTGTATAGAAAATATTATTAGTAAGAAAGCATATATGAATTTTCTGAGTCAGACCTGTAGTAACTAATTGGGGTTTTGTTAGGTTAGGTTAGGTTAGCCTGAGGGCAGCATGAGCCTCAATAGGCATCACTTAAACAATCCTGCCTGTGCCACCACCAGGGTAGGGAACATTCACTAACAGCCCCCTATAATTGAAGTCTAAAGAGCGAACAATAATCTCAGGCACAAAAAAAAAGCCATAAGGCACCATAGGCAAACTTGTAAATTTTTCTCAATTCTCAAAGTTCCTGAAAATTCCTAAAAATTCTCATGGAAAGTTTCCCAGTTCAAAATTCCTGGAAATCTTACAACCCTGATGAGGCTCACCTGAACTGTAGAGCTTGGACATGGCAGCTTGCTTGATGAAGGGCTGTCCGTTTTCTTTCAATCTTGCTGCGTTATAGACCAGAAGGCGGGCAGCTTCAATCTCTGTTGCGAGGTAGGCCACAGCATGTTGCATGGCCTGTGGAGGTGGAAAGGAAGAATAGTGTGTATCAGCTTCAATAAATCTGAGAAAGTATTGCCTTCACACATAAGTAAGTACACCCACTTGGACCAATAAAAGGAGAGTATCGAGAAGTTCTTGTGAGAGATCAGGGTGTTGGAGATATAGATAGATACTTTATAGACAACTTACTTGGAATTCAAACAGGCTCTTCCCAAACTGCCTCCTCTGCTGAATGTATGGAACAGTGGCATCGAGACAGCCCTGCGCAAGGCCCACCATCTGTGCGCCAATGCCAATGCGACCCTCATTCAGCATCCCAATAGCATACTTGTACCCATGGCCGAAGGTGCCAAGAATGTTCCCTTCTGGTACCTGCATGTTCAAAAGGGGATTGTGTTCATGTCAGCTGCAACACAATATACTATCTGAGAGTATTTTAGGTTTAAAAAAATGGGTTTCTGTATCATGAACAGGACAATGAACTCTGGCCGGCTTTACCACAACATTGTCGAAGTGGACGGCACAAGTGTTGGACGCCCTCAGGCCCAGCTTGTCCTCCTTCTTGCCGATGCTGAGGCCGGGAGTTTGGGCGTCCACTATGAAGCAAGTGATGCCCCGATAGCCCTGGGATGGGGATAACAGCATGTGAGAGTGAGCCATATTGAAAGAAGGAGAGAAAGGAAGGATGGAAAGGGAAAAGAACGGAAAGTAAAGGGATGAAACTAAATAGCATGAAGAGGAACAAAAAACAGCAGAAAAAGACCAATACTGAAAGGAGAGAAAGGAGGGATGGGAAGGAAAGGATAGGGAAGGGAAAAAAATAGAAAGGAAAGGGAGTAAACTAGGCAGCAAGGAGAGGAACAAAATATCATAAAAAGCATACAAATGCTTCTTCATAAACAAAGTGATGATGATAAAGCAATGACCTCCCACCCAAAATTGACCTCTCTTTTGACCTCTCATTTTGTTTACCATTGGTCGGAGCAGTGCCTAGCGGACTTTTTTTTCTTTTAAATAATGATAAATAAAAAAGAAATTACTCACAGCCCCAGGGTCTGCATTGGCCATGACCAGGAACACCCCAGACTGAGGCGCTGAGGAGATCCACATCTTGGAGCCGTTGATGACGTAGTTGCTGCCGTCCTTCACTGCCGTGGTCTTCATGGCAAAGGCGTCGGACCCAGCCTCGGACTCTGAGAGGCAGAAACTTCCTGTCTGTGGAACAAAACAAAAAAGATTAGCCTTATTTATCAATCTGAGAGAGAGGTACAAGTCTCTATCTACCAGAACTGGAGTAATGACAGTATAAGCTCACTTCATCTATCAATTATCTCCCACTAAACTAAGAGAGACAGTTGGTATGAATGTATTGGGTGAGCACCAGATACAGTGTGACAAAAGGCCATATTCCTAAACATATCAGGTTCCCATTATGACTTTCCCAAGACCACGGAAAAGATTAACCGGGTTTTCATGGGAGATTTTCCACTTCAAGGCACAGAAGTCATGTAAAACTATCACTAGGATCCCAAAACAGTCCATGAAAAGCCCAGCAGCAACTTCTACAAGAGGCTTTCCAAACAGGTGAACTGAGGTGCCATTACACTTAACCCCATGACTGTGGATTTCCTACAAGAAGACATCACCAAGCTTCAGGAATGGAACAAAAAGTGGCTGCTACAGTTCAATGAAGAAAAATATAAAGTCATGGACCTGAGACCTGAGAGTATATGTTACCAGGCTACCAGTGAAAGCCAAATCCATGCCAATCACAGCGGACGGGTTAAGAATACAGGCTCAAGACTTACATATTCAGTGGCAAGCTTGGGCAGGTAGGTGTTCTTCTGCTCCTCAGTGCCAAGCTTTCTGAAGAGAGTGTTGATGAGTGTGTTCTGGATGTCGCACATGACGCTCACCGACGGGTCCACCTTGGCCAGCTCCTCCACCACCAGGTTGGCCACGAAGAAGGAGGAGCCACACCCCCCATACTCAGCCTCTGTCTCGATGCCCATGAACTGGAATTTTTTTTTTTTTATAGAAACTTTTTTATAACAAATTTTTTTTTACAGTGAACTGGAAAGTGTTTTTATTTACAGTGAAGAAGCAGCTCAAGGGCAAATATCAGTGTGACAAAAAAGAAAGCCCGCTAATCACTGCTCCTATGTAAGGAAGTACAGTATATATGAGCGACCAAACAAGAGGTCAAATTTGGGAGAAACTTTTTGTTTTTTACCCAAAATAAGCAATGCAATCCTCTGCTTGACGTGAAATTCGTGAGGAAATTGTTTACATGTCAAATACGAGAGAGTTACAGCAATTTGAAGGAGCTGCATTAACCCAAATCTTTGTATAGAGCATTTCAGTTTACAATGTATCCTCTTTAATAATTTTTTTCCTTAATAACAAGATTGGCATGTCAGTAAATATCATTAAATTAGTCTACACGATACATAGTTCTGCATGAAAAAAATAAGAAAGAGAGATACATACCCCATTTTCAAACAGGCCTCTGATCACTCTCTTGTCTATATTAGCTTCGGCATCCATCTTACTAACAAGAGGGCCTATCTGTTCATTTGCAAATTTCGCCACTGCAAAGACAATACTAAATCAGGTACTAGTAGCTGGAGAAAATAATATTAATTACAATTCACATTTATAGACAGAAAATATTGTTCAGTTCATCCCCCAATGAAGTTAATGAAATATTTTGTATTGTCTTATGACATATATTGGTACTCAGTTTTTATGCACATTATTAATTTACTTCTCTCTCTCTCTCTCTCTCTCTCTCTCTCTCTCTCTCTCTCTCTCTCTCTCTCTCTCTCTAAGTAAAAAGATAGGTGTCTTTGTACCATTCACCCATTTCTATTTTCTATCACCTTATGGCAAATTACACTCATTTACATTTCTTATTCATCTACTCTCTCTCTCTCTCTCTCTCTCTCTCTCTCTCTCTCTCTCTCTCTCTCTCTCTCTCTCTCAGTAAAAAAAATGGGTGTCTGTGTACCATTCACCTGTTTCTTTCATCATCACCTCCTCCTGGGAAAGCACAGTGAGTGGTAAGGGTCGGAACGTTCCCTCTCCATCAAGCAGGGCGGCCGTGTTTTGCTGCCCAACGCTCCCCCTCGTGTGAAGGCTCCTTAGGGCTATACACCGACGACTGCCCAGACTCTACAAGGATCAGAAAGGAAATATAGGTTAATGATTTTGGGTATATGAAAGTGGCAAATAACAAGGTGTACAAGCTCTACAATGCCCATGAAGACAATATAAATGATTCTAGATATAGGAAAAGGGTAAATAACAAAGTGGCTGGACTCTACAAGGATCACGGGGGAAATATAAATGATTCTGGGTATTTGGAAGTGGTAAATAACTAGTGTACAAGCTCTACAAGGATCATGAAGGCAATATAAATGACTAGATATGTTAAAGTGATAATGTGTTGCCTGAATTCCCATCACAGCAGATCACAAAACACACGTCAAATTAATCCAGACAAGGAAAGGGTTTTGCCAGCATCGGTGATCAAACCCGTGACCAGCGAGATGGGAAAAAAACTCCTCAACCAAAGAGGTACCCCACCCGCAGAGGTCAAAGGCATTTTTACACTTATTTGAAGTTATTTCACCATCCATATTGACAGAAAAGGGAGATGAAGGCCTGATCTCCCTTTACTAAGCTCCCTGTGCCTTGTAAGTTAGTGGAAAAGGGAAAATAAGGCCGGCTTGTGGAATATGGAAGGGGGTACTATGATAAATTACCTAAGGTGGATGAAAGAAGGGAACAACATGGCGTAATTCGTTTCATATAATTGCTATTCTTGAGGTAATTAATGGTTGTTGAGGGCACTATAGTAATAACATGACCACTATGACCTTTAAGTGATGTGAGAGGCGAAGGAAAGTCTGAATATTGACCAAAGAGAACACTTACCAGGGCGCGGCTCAGCATCTTGGCAGACACTTATCTAACTCCCTCTTCTCTTTCCTTCTATAACAGGTTTGGGTCCAAGGTATTAATGGAATGGCTGCCCTTACACTCGGTTTGTGCTTTCGTAATTAGTATTTTTTCGTATTTTTCTTCTTTTTATGGCCAGCACTTATCCAACTCCCTCTTTCTTTTTCTTCTTCTATAACAGGTTTCGGTCCAAGGTATTAATGGAACGGCTGCCCTTAATTATATAGGTGCATAACACGTATATATTGTCCTTACGTAACGGCGTATTAGTGTTGCTTTACTCCTAGCTGTCTATTGGAGTTGTCTAATTAAGTCTGGAATAATTGACTAAGTTAGGTAAGGGCGAGGGAGGCACAGGGACGAGCAGAAATGACCCTTTTTCTTCCTCTTCTTCCCGGCTATTTGTTTACGTCCATGTCAGGGCTGCCAACTGTAATCAGCTGACTCCTCAAGGGTCGTACTCAGAACCTTGTATTTACCGGTTTCTGGCCCATAACTATTACTAAGAAGCACCAATAATTAACCATTTAGCCGATAACCATATATGAAGGCAGTTATTTGGGTGATGTAAGCAGTTTTGGGGTCGGAAATCGGCAAACAGAAGAGGCAGAGTACGACAATCTGACAACGACTCGTATTTTAAAACATGTCGTCGCCCAAGTTCACAAATTTGACAATTCTTTCGAGGGAGTTGTGGGCATTTCCAGGAGTAGTTTTATGACCCTGGTGGTAGTTTGACCCTTCTTCAGTAACATAAGCCTAAAGAAACACTCATTAGAACCCGACTGACCCCCTCTTTGACCTTTAGAAATATATATAGTTGATGTGAGAAGCGAACGTGTCTTATAATGCCTACCACTGCAACAATAAAAAAAACTGTAACTCTAAGTGAATATCGTTAGTGTGTGGGAGAGACGTTTTAAGAGGCAGCAATCGATCGTTATCATACAATATCAGCTGACTCCTAGCTATATAGGCTATACTAACCGGTAAAGAGGATTTTTCAGGGTTAGGTCAGCACTATATGGAGTCTTATTTTAGCTATATAGGCTATACTAACCGGTAAAGAGGATTTTTCAGGGTTAGGACAGCACTATATGGAGTCTTATTTTAGCTATATAGGCTATAATAACCGGTAACGAGGATTTTTCAGGGTTAGGACAGCACTATATGGAGTCTTATTTTAGCTATATAGGCTATAATAACCGGTATAAAGAGGATTTTTCAGGGTTAGGAGCACTATATGGAGTCTTATTTTAGCTATATAGGCTATAATAACCGGTAAAGAGGATTTTTCAGGGTTAGGACAGCACAATATGGAGTTTTATTTTAGCTATATAGGCTATAATAACCGGTGAAGAGGATTTTTCAGGGTTAGGACAGCACTATATGGAGTCTTATTTTAGCTATATAGGCTATAATAACCGGTGAAGAGGATTTTTCAGGGTTAGGACAGCACAATATGGAGTCTTATTTTACCTTGTACTGGCAAAATAACACACCTGCCACAATGAATAACTACGAGATTTTTCACTGAAGGAATAAAGCAGTGTTCAGGGCAGCATTATGGATGTTTACCTATGAATGCTTACCTATGAACAGATATATAGTGGAGAATTAATTAAGAAGTAACTTGTTGTAATTGATTTTTTTAACTTAATTAATAAAGCTGACAAAAGAACAAGAAGATGAATAATTAGAAGAAGTAGCTGACAGTAGTTAATTGATTGATTGATAGTTTATATTGTTGCAGGGAAACAATTAAAAGGAGAATTATTGACAGTAATATGAAATCACGGTACTGCTGAAGCTGTCTTATTTACCTTTTACTAACTTAAATAAACCTCTCAACCGAAGATGAAGTAGAATGATAATAATAATAAGAAGAAGAAAGACAAGAAGAGAAAGTAGAAGCACAATTAAGAACTTGCTCTTGCTCTTGCTGTACAGGAGGAGGCAGTTGGTAGCGCCGAGGGGACCCACAATGCCTCGCGCCTCTCTCTGGCTCCTCTACTGTGGTGGCCGGGACGCGGGGTACGTGCATCAGACCTCTCCTCTTATCCTTCAATTTCCTCCCCATCCTTACGCTCCCCGGTGTCATCCTTCTACCACATCCTAGCCCAGGCATCGGACGCCCTAACCTGAGTGCTAAGAATCCTACCGGGTGAAGGATTTATAAGATATTTGGTGATGAAGTAATGTGGTGTTGGTGTTGTGGTGTTGAGGAGGTAAACACGTGAAGGATTTGGTGTCACAAGAGAGCTCATGGAGGTTGTTTATATGGCCTTGTGAGTCTTAATTATATAATGGCGCGGTGGTTATTGGTATTTCAGGTTAATTGAGTTAGTAAAAGGTATATTGAGGTGATGGTGTGGTGGCGTTGAAATGGTGGTGGTGTGGTTTGGTGATACAGAAAGCTTATGGAGGTGATTTTTATGCCAGTGTGAGTCTTAATTACATAATGGCGCTGTGGTTATTGGTATTTCAGGTTAATTGAGTTAGTAAAAGGTATATTGAGGTGATGGTGGTGGTGTGGTTTGGTAATACAGAAAGCTCATGGAGGTGATTTTAATTTCCTCGTGGCTTTAAATAGTTTAATGGAGCTGTGGTTGTTAATGTTTCAGGTCTAGTAAGCCATTAAGAGGTAAATTAACTTCAGTAACGAGACTCCATGCTGCTGTCCTAACCCTGAAATTCATACCTTATTGCTTCATTGAAAGATATCACTGGTCTGTATTTCCTATGTAACCTGTTAATGATATAGTGCACCTCCGTTTATGGTGTCAGTTTTCATAAGCACCAATCGGTTTTGTTTATTCCTAATCTTGCTTTCACACGACGGCATCCAATGTATTTTATTTCCTCTGCTTCGTTAATGTAATGGGATGATGGGTATATGTAGCTCTAATTCACTTATTTCAATACGAATGGTACACAGTAAGATAAAAATGTGCACTACCGTTAACGTACCTTCTGAGTATTTGCCGTTTACGGTGTCGCAGTTTTCATAAGTGCCGATCAGTTTAGAGTTTTGTTTCCTAATCTTGCTTTCACACGTTTGCATCCAATGTATTTTATTTCCTTTGCTTCGTTAATATAATGGCACGATGGATATACGTAGGTCCAATTCACTCGGTTCATTAATAATAATAATGATAATAGTTTTATTTCGGCCAGCGGCATATATAAAAAGCAGGACAAGAAGAATGAATGAGATACATAATGCATAATGCACCAGTAAGATTAAAATGTGCACTACCGTTAACATGTGGTATTTACCTTACCAGTATTTGCCGTTCGACCGCAGCTACACAGGAATTGTCACTGCATCCTCCTGTCCTCTGGCCATAGGTTACTAGCAAAAATTGAGGAAAGACCTATCGAGTAAATATTTCTCCCTATCACAATTCCTTTCATTACCATGATGAAAATAGTCTATCCATTCTCTGAGAGGCGTGGGGCGGGGGTTAGTTGCGGCCTTGCCCTGCCGCAGTGTGCAGTCCCTGGGGTGCGGTCAGGGTTTTCCTGTCCACTACTTCACCTGACACACAGGCTTTCCCTCCTCCCACACCAGGCAAAGTTCTGGCTCAAGGATAACAATTGTGCTTCTGATCAAAGTAAGAGTTATGAATATTCAGTTTTTCCTTGACAATATTAATGATTGCTCTTCTCTTCTACACTTTCCAGTCTCCACCATGAAGCTGAACAAGCATAAGACGGCCTCCCGGCGCAAGAATAGGGAGCGCTACTTCAATGCCCCCTCTCACATCCGCCGCCGGTTCATGTCTGCCCCCCTCTCCAAGGAACTGAGGCAAAAGTACAACGTGCGCTCCATCCCTATCCGCAAGGACGACGAAGTACAGGTAAGGGACTTCAGAACATTGATATGATGTGAATGTGAGATGATTTTGGAAGTTATTGCTATTCATTCAAGACGAGAGTATCAAGATGCCTCTCCATCTGAAATTGACATCTTTTCTGGCTTTTCGTTCATTTTTCTATTGTCAGAGCATAGTATATCAGGCTTTTTTGATTGTTTTTGATTTTTTGCCCGTGAGTTGCCTCCCTTGCTGTAAAAGAAAAAAACTGATAATCTGTTGTGGTAGTTTGATAAAGTTATGCAACATTGATTCTTACAGTGGCTTGGTTTGTTGTTTCAGGCTAACCGTTATTTTCCCTGCAGGTTGTAAGGGGTCACTACAAGGGGCAGCAGGTGGGGAAGGTTGTCAGCGTGTACCGTAAGAAGTACTGCATCTACATCGAGAGGATCCAGCGCGAGAAAGCTAACGGAGCCTCTGTCTACGTTGGCATCCACCCCTCCAAGGTACTGTTTAGGATTTGTAGTGAAACCAGATTGGCAAGATTGATTTTGTTTTGGCTTCTTTGGGTCCTTTCCTCCCTGCTGCTCTGCCACATGGTCCCAACACCTATCTCTTCCTCTCATGTGTTAGCTGCAAAAACAATCCTGCCAGTTTGGTTTCATTATAGATGAAAAATACTGAACATTGGATTGAGTTTGAGATTAATAGAGATGTTAGTTTAATCGCCCTGGCATATGCAACACTAAACAGCTAACTTTCCGAGATATTTTGCACTGTAAACGGAAAATAAAATAGAGAATAAACAAGATATATTGTAGTTTAATAGTAACACCACATGCTACATGAACGGCTAACTTTCTATCGAGATTTTGGACTTTTATTTATATCTAATGCACCATTGGCTTATTGGACCACCACATTTGCAATAACATTAACAGTACAATTTTACTTCTACCCTGCACGTTTTACTGATTGTGTGTCCCCCTGCAGTGCTGTGTGGTCAAGCTTAAGATGGACAAGGACCGCAAGAAGATCATTGAGCGGAGGGCGGCGGGTCGTGCTGCGCGCCAAGGCAAGGACAAGGAAAAGTTCACCGCAATGGACACTTCTGCGTAAAATAAAAAATGGATGTAGTGTTTCCTGCACTTCCTTTACCCTGTCTGTGCGTGCGTGCGTGCGTGTGTGTGTATCTTTTAAGGGTACGAGTGTTCAGTTAATATGCTAACTTAAAACTTCATACTATTTGGTAACTGATTCTTGTTGTGTGTTGTGGAGTCCTTACTTTATCAGTAACAAACCCATTACAATTATTATTAACATCGCCACCTCAATTTGCCTGTTTGAAAGCCTTTCGTAGAAGTTGCTGGGCTTTTCATGGATTGTTTTGTGATCCTAGTGATAGTTTTACATGGCCTCTGCACCCCGAACTGGAGAATCACTTAAGAAAACCCGGTTAATCATCTCTGGCGTTGGGAAATAGTCGTAATGGGAGTTCATATGTAAAAGATTATGTATCTCGGCATTAATGTGGGGTAGAGGCCTTGGGGAAAATAAAACTTGGCCACTGATTACTATTGTCACTGGGCCAAGGGGATTTATTTTGGCAGTGATGCAATACAGAAATCCATAATTCTTTTGATACTTAGTGGGGACCATTCTTTTCCTTTCAAATTTATCATCACCCCACCCTGCCGTTTCTCTCACCCTGCCGTTTCTTGTGGTTCCCTGTTTGTATACTAGTCCATTATCAGAGGATGGGGTTTCCTTCAACATGGCTAAGCTTATTAATATCTTTATAACCTGTAATTTGCCTTATCGTCTAGGGAGATGGTTAACATTAGTTCTCGCCCATTTAAAGAGGTCCACACTATTATCCTGCCGATGATATGAAACTGTTAGGTGATGTTTTATACTTGAATGGGCTTGAGTGGTTGTCTTATAAGTACGAGAAATAGATGATGCATGTGGGTATAGAATAGGGAATAATGATAAAAAGTTGCATGTAATATGATACAGTTTAGGTATTTTCTCAACTTGAATGGGCTGAAATGGTTGCCTTATAAGTGTATGAAAGATAATGTATGTGGGTGCAGATTAGGGCATAAAAATGATAAAAGTTGCATGAGAGAGATTTTGTAAAACGATTATATATACATAAGATACAAATATATAAAAAATAACGAACGCAAAAATACCAATGCATGTGGGTACAGAATAGGGTATAAAAATGATAAAAAGTTGCATGAGAAGTGAGGTATATTTAGTGGAACAATGATACAAAGCAAAAATATTTAAAAACGAAAGCAGAAATGAACATAAGATACTATAATGTACATTCAAGCAAGCAGAAAGACAGTTAACCAAATAATATACACCTAAGCAAAAATTGACCCACGATATGACAAAAAGGTTCTAAAATAATACAGAAACGGACCAAGGAAACAATAAGACAAGGCTATAGCAGGTAGATTTAACCAATTATCTAACATATCCTGAGCCTCAATGTTCCCGTAAGTCCTTTCCTCCTTACTGAAAGCTCCTTAACTTTATATATCCCAACTTCTCTCTCCTTTTTCTTACTCCTACTTATCTCACATAATTACGTCTACTTTTAACTTTTTCTTTCATTCTTTTCTTTTTCTCTTTCTCCTCTTCATCTATTTATCTAACCTATCATCAACCTAATAATTACTTTTTACCTCTAAGCTTATTTTCTCTCTCTACTTCCCCTCCTCTTCCTCCTCCTCCTCCTCGTAACCTTATTAATATGCTATCATTTATTATCGTTCAATATCTCACCCTTATTTTTCTCTATACTTCTCTTCCTCCTCCTCGTAACCCCATATGCTGCTATTTATTATCGTTCAATGTCTCCACCCTTATTTTTCTCCCTACTTCTTTCCCTCCTCCTCGTAACCTTATTAATTTGCAATCATTTATTGTTCTAAGTCTCCCCTTCCTACAAGCCTCTTAACGTGTCCTACGATCCCCCACACCGCCAGCAGGATCACGCCCCAGCCACTCCTGCGGGACATTCACAAATCCTATCTATCCTGCCTCCGTTGATTGCTCGCTTTGATCCCCTTGCCTCCTTCTTTGATTCTGTACCGCCTTCTCCTCCTCCTGCTCCTACTCTTTCTCCTCCTCCTTATCTACCGTCTATCAGTGTTTTGTTTTGTTTCTCGTTTATTTTTAACTTTTTCTTATTTTCTTTTCTTCTTTTTCTTCCTCCTCCTTATCTACCGTCTATCAGTTTTTTTTGTTTTGTTTTTTCGTCTATTTTTAACTTATTTTTCTTATTTTCTCTTCTTTTTCTTCCTCCTCCTTATCTACCGTCTTTTGTTCTGTTTTTTTTTCGTCTATTTTTAACTTTTTTCTCTTCCTCCTCCTCCTTCTTCTCTAGCTATCTACGGGAACCTTGTCAATATGTTATTATTATTATCATTATTTATTGTTTTACGTCTTTCTTTATCTTTTATTTATTTATATTTATGTTTGATTTTAAGACATGGTGTGCTGTCTACTTTTCTTTGCCCTCATCCTCCGTCTCCTCCTCTTAAATATATCTACCCATCGAAATCTTCCCAAATCCCTCCCAATTGCATTTTTTAGGCATTTTTTTCCCTCCTCCTCCTCCTCTTAGCCATCTACATCGTCATTCTTTTATCTTTGTCTTCTCAGTTTATTGATTTACTTTTTTTTCCTTCCTCTTATCATTCTTTTCTTGCTTATTATTATTATTACTTACTATTATTATTATTATTATTATTATTATTATTTCGATTTTTGGGGATGGACCTCCATGTCCAAATCTATTCTCTCTCTCTATACCTTTATCTCCCTCCTTCATCCTCTCCCTGTTCCTCTCGCTTCTCTTCCTACGCTCTTTAATCTCAAACTCTTCACTAAAAAAAAAAAAAAAAAAAAAAAAAAAAAATCTAATCTCCCTTTCTCCTGCCGTTCAAGTTTGGTACATTTAGGACGAAAGGTACACCGTGGGGGTCTGTCTGTCTGTCTGTCTATAGCTGGCAGATGCGAGGTCTTCCATACTTCGAGGCATCGTTACGCGCGTTGGTTGAGAGACGTAAATTGGGAGCGCGCGAGAGAGAGAGGAGAGGTTGTTTAAGTTTTGTTGATTATTTCTCTCGTTGGTTTTGGAGATGCATGAGATGTGTTAAAATGATGCTTGTGATTCCTCTCTTTCTTCTTCTATTCTATTCTCTTCTTCTTCCTTTGGTTCTTCTTTTTGATCTGTTTCTTCGGTTCATTCTCCCGTTTTTTCTTTGATTTCTTTTTCGTTCTGCTTCGCTTTCTTATTTCGTTTTTTTTTTCATCCGGTTTCTTCTTCTCTTCTTCTTTCTCATCCTCCTCCTTGCCTCCTCCTCCTTTTCGTTCTAGCTTATTTCCTCGTTCTTTTTATGCACCAACTCTTCCACTTCTCTCACTCTGGTTCCTCCTTCTCCTCCTCCTGTATCTTTGCCTCCGTTTCCTCCTCCTCTTCTACCTCCTTGTCCCCTATATTCCTCTACCTTTCCCTCCTCCTCTTCCTCCTCGTCTACCTCCTCGAATATTCATGCTAATTAAAAGTAAATTTGCAAGTAATTACCCGTGTTGGGGGAAGAGATGGGACGTTTAAGAGGACATTCCACTTCATGTTTAGAACGCGATCGAGACTTGTTGGGACTCCTTGTATTTCCCTGTCACTTCCGTCAATGTTTTTTTTTTCTTCCACCGAATTTAGTATTTTTTTCTTCTTTTTTTTCTTTTTCAGTGTCTTGTTTCCTGTCAATGTTATTCTGTTTTTTTTTTCTTCGCTATTTTTCTTCTTTTCTCTCGGAGTCAACCTTTTATATACTCCCCAATGCCTCGTCTGTTGGTCTCTCATCTCTTCAAACTCACTATATCAAAACCCTTCGCAGCATTCAGTATCTTAATTCCCTGATACATACGTTAATATGATATTGCTTTCGATATTTTTCTTCATTTCTTTTCTCTCGGAGTCAACCTTCCTACACCCAAATGCCTTGTCTGTTGGTCTCTAAGCTCTTCAAACTTACTATATCAAAACCCTTCGCAGCATTCACTATCTTAATTCCCTGATACACACGTTAATATGATATTGCTTTCGATATTTTTCTTCATTTCTTTTCTCTTGGAGTCAACCTTCCTACACCCAAATGCCTTGTCTGTTGGTCTCTAAGCTCTTCAAACTCACTATATCAAAACCCTTCGCAGCATTCACTATCTTAATTCCCTGATACACACGTTAATATGATATTGCTTTCGATATTTTTCTTCATTTCTTTTCTCTTGGAGTCAACCTTCCTACACCCCAATGCCTTGTCTGTTGGTCTTCAAACTTACTATATCAAAACCCTTCGCAGCATTCAGTATCTTAATTCCCTGATACACACGTTAATATGATATTGCTTTCGATATTTTTCTTCATTTCTTTTCTCTTGGAGTCAACCTTCCTACACCCAAATGCCTTGTCTGTTGGTCTCTAGGCTCTTCAAACTTACCATATCAAAACCCTTCGCAGCATTCAGGATCTTAATTCCCGGATACACACGTTAATGGAGCCTAAGAAAGTCCCCCATCGAAAAGAAAAAGGACATAAGGCCAATCTTTTCTTTACGTCTCGTCGGTGGCAACAGTAACCGCACACTCCGTCTTGAACATATAATAGTAACCATGAAGAAAAATATTCGCCCTCGTCCTTCGCCTCGCTGCGGGATTAAGTGTCAACACCCCCTTAAAGTACCAACCAGGCTCCTACGGTTCCCTGTTATGGGTAAGGAGACGATGGGCGTCCCTCGAGGGGGGTGTAAGTGTAAGGTGACACCCTCTGCAGCGTCGCCTTAACACCCTAACGTCTTGCCACTCCGCCCCGACTTTCCCGCCCAGCCCTCTTGCAGCCTCTCGTTGTTGCTTCTGCGGTTGTTGCTTTGTTACCCTCCGCCACTGGGCCAACCGGGTTCACACGTGTCGATCGAAGGCACGGGATAAAGGGAGTGATTCAGGGCTATTGTTAAACGTATCGGGATCCCATTACGACTATTTCCCAAGGCCACAGAGAAGATTAACCGGGTTTTCATGGGTGGTTATCCGGTTCAAGATCCAGGAGTCGGGTCAAACTATCACTAAGATCGCAAAACAGTCCATGGAAATCCCAGAAACCTCATACGAGAGTCCTGTTCGTTATCCTGAATGGTGACAATAAAAAAGTAGTGATAGGTTGACAGATTATATATTATTAAGGACACGGGTAAAGGAAACGAGGTCGCGGCGTGCAGATCGAAGGAGAGAGACAGCCAGAAGAATAAAATAAAGAAGAAAACGTTGAAATACAAAATAACGAGGGCAGTGAAAGGTATTGCGTAGGTAAATATAAACCATTACATTCCGGATCTTTGGAGGACACCTGAATGGAAAGAAAATAAATGACCTTCAATAAAAAACAGAATAGATAAAAAATATAAATGTATAGTACAGAAATCGACCGTGAAAGGCATTGATGTAGATAAATAACGCAATTGCAAACAGTGATATACCAGCGATCTTAAGATGTCAAATGGGTGAGAGAGAGAGAGAGAGAGAGAGAGAGAGAGAGAGAGAGAGAGAGAGAGAGAGAGAGAGAGAGAGAACGAGGGAGAGAAAGAAACAGATTGCACTATATAAGATGAAAAAGAAAGAGACAGAAACAGACAGAGGCAGAGAAAGAAAAAAATCACTAAAAATGAAAGGACTGAACACGATACACATAGAATTCTCAGAGGACAAGAGGAGGAGCGAGAAGGGATTAACGAAGGGTTCCCGGATTGCTAAGCTTCGTTGCAATTCGCATGACGGACAAATTGGCAAGGCGCTATACGTGGAAGGGGAAATTATTTATCGATGACACAATAAAGATCAATCTCTCACTGGGTCATCGCGGGTTGGGGACGATGATGATTGGAGATTTACATAGATATTCAGACCACACAGACCCTATATAGTATGGTCTAAATTAGGTGGTCTTTTCTTAAACCTAAATGAAGTTACATGAAATCAAATGCCACCAAAACATTGCATAGAGAGAGAGAGAGAGAGAGAGTCATTGATCCCATTAAAACTCTAGCATTGAATCAGACCAAGGGGGCAACAATAGACTTACAATAGACGTACGTGACCTAATGAACGGGGAAACACAATTGTCAATGGATCATAGTTATGTACCGCTGATGCTGGAACTCATTAGCTGGGTGTGGACAGGTAGGGCAGGGCAGGTGAGCTATTCGAACAACAACAACAACAACTACTACTGTTACTACTACTACTACTACAACTATTGCTACTACTACTACTACTGCTATTACTACTACACTAACAGGTGACTGAATAATGAAACTCCTGTAGACTGTATATATAAAAAAAACTGCCTCCTGCATTTTAATTTTCTCAAGTTTTTTATGGCCTTTTTTTTTCTATGGCCTATTTCTTTCTTTCTTTATTCATACATTTATTTTCTTCAACCACGAACTGCAATTCTGATTTTCCTGTGAACTGTACATCAAGAACCGCCACTATTCACATCAGTGGTCTGCATTCTGATTATTTTTCTTCATTCTGTGCTTGCTTGCGTTATTTCTTTCTTTCTCTCTTTATTTAGTTCTTTTCTTCAACTACGGTCTACATTTCTGATATTCCTGTGTACTGTATATAAAAAAAACCTACTACCACACGTATTAATGATCTCCTTTCCGATTATTTTTCTTAATTCTGTGCTTGCTTACATTATTTCTTTCTTTCTCTCTTTATTTAGTTCTTTTCTTCAACTACGGTCTACATTTCTGATATTCCGGTGTACTGTATATAAAAAGAATACTACCACACGCATTAATGATCTTCTTTCTGATTATTTTCTTCGTTCTGTGCTTGTTAACATTATTCCTTTATTTTCTTCAGCCACGACCTGCTTCTCTGATATTCCTTCCACGCTGTGTTTTCTTCGCATCCTCCTTGAACGCGAGACTTCAGCACCAGGGGCCCGCCAAAGCCTCCCACGGCAATGATCTCCCGGCGAATCTCTTGTATACTGAGCGAGCAACTATTTTCATGTTCCTCCCGCGTACAAGGATACAACACGGAGCCTACACACGACACATGACAGGCTGCCGCGGTGAGACTATCGAGCAAAGTCACTTGAAGAAGAACTACCACGCCCAGCCATGTCTTGTTCACACCCGCCCTTTTCTTTGTCTTTTTCTTTTTTAACAGCTAGGGAGGCAGTTCAAGGACAAAAATGGTAAGTAACGTACAGTCAGGAGGGGGCGATAGCTTGTCATCCGTGGTTATAGTTTTTAGCTCTCAGATCCTTCCCTTAAGACACCTTGAGGCCGGAAAAGTACCAGGAGCGCCGAAACCTCCATTATCAACCTTGAGAGCTGGGCCGAGGTGGGTGGAAGGGCGAAAGGTACAAGAAAGGCAAAGAAAAAGTAAAAATCGAGTAGTAAAATGGAAAAAAAATGTATAGATGGTGTAAAAGAAGATGCAAGAAAGGGAAAAAAAGTGAAAATCGAGTATATGTTAAAAGGAGAAAAAAATACAGATGTTATAAATGAAAAAAAAGTGAAAATCGAGTATAGGTAAAAGGAAAAAAAATATAGATGACGTAATGGACGATAAAAGAAAGGGAAGAAAAACAGTAAAAATTAAGTATATGTAAAAGGAGAAAAAATATAGATGTTGTAAATGAAAAAAAGTGAAAATCGAGTATAGATAAAAGAAAAAAATATAAATGGCGTAAAGAACGATAAAAGAAGGGGAAGAAAAAGAGTAAAAAATAAGTATATGTAAAGGAGAAAAATATTGATGAAATAAATGAAAAAAAGTGAAAATCGAGTATAAGGAAAAGAAAAAAAAAAAAATGAAATAAAAAGGACCGGAAACTCAAGTAAATCATAACCTGGAACACTAACCATTTCACACACACACACACACACACACACACACTAACTGACCCCCCTAAATCTCTACTGCAATATGACCTTGAAATAGTGCAAAGTTTGCCTTCCTTTCACAATAAACGTTTAAAACCATTTATTTCCACCTTCAGTATATCATCCTCCCTCTTTCCCTCTCTCTCTCTCTCTCTCTCTCTCTCTCTCTCTCTGCTTGGTAATGGTTGGAAGTGATAAGAGGGTGTCAGTGGGCTCTTAGAAATTTTACAGAAAGAGGAGGAGGAGGAGGAAGAGGAGGAAGCAGAAGGTTGAAAAATGCGGAGGAAAATTCAGACAGATGAGAGAGAAAAGCTGTTTATGAGAGAGAGAGAGAGAGAGAGAGAGAGAGAGAGAGAGAGCAATAGCCTACTAATAAAAATGGATATGAAATTGCGTTTACCTTTACTAATATACCAATAAGAGTTCGCTACACAGTTTTAACAAAGAAAATTAAATATAAATAAAACAAAATAAAACACAAGAGGGAAATAAAGTGCGACATACTTAATGAATTGCTCCAGAAAATGATTAATATTTCTCGTCCTTTTCGTTTTTTGTTGACTTTGTTACGTTGTTGTTTTTTGTCTTGATTTTAATGTTGACTCAATTTCCGGCCAGCTAACGAGTGATCGGTTACGCTAATCAATCAACGTTACGGCGTATAATGGGATTGTATGTTTTGGTTATTATTTCATTTTGTTTTGTTTCGTTGTAAGATGGTGGCAAGGATGGTGTGTGTGTGTGTGTGTGTGTGTGTGTGTGTGTGTGTCAATCTCTGTATATCTATTAATTGTGTCTCTATGTCTTTCTACCTGTCTGTCTGTAAGTCTGTTAGTTTGTCATTATGTCTGTCTGTCTGTCTGTACCTCTGTTAATCTCTCTATATAGCTATCAATTTGTCTGTTTGTCTGTCTGCATTTGTGTCAGTATGCCTGTCTATCTGTCTGTCTGTTAGCCTGTTAGTTAGTTTGTCTTTAAGTCTGTCTGTCTGTCTGTACCTCTTAATGTCTCTACATATATCTATCAATTTGTCTGTTAGTTTGTCTGCATTTGTTTCTGTATGTCCATCTATCTATCTGTCTGTCTTTCTGTCTGTCTGTCTGTCTGTCTGTGTATCTTTGTCTGTCTTTCTGTCTGTCTGTCTGTGTATCTTTGTCTGTCTTTCTGTCTGTCTGTCTGTGTATCTTTGTCTGTCTGTCTGTGTATCTTTGTCTGTCTTTCTGTCTGTCTGTCTGTCTGTCTGTGTATCTTTCTGTCTGTCTTTCTTTCTGTCTGTCTGTCTGTCTGTCGCTATGCAAATCCTACACTAAAAACGAGACACCTCTTCTTCAGGCCAACGACCGCGCCAGCTTCTGCCTTTCCTTCGGTCGATAAGGCCCCGAAGAACAGGTGTCGCCGATGTCACCTGTCGGGAATGTTAATAATCTCAGGTAGCCAGACGTGTTAATGACCTGAGACCTGTAGGAAAATATGCACGGGTCCGGCAGGTGGGACAGGTGTGCGTGTGTGCGTACGTGTGGGGGTGGGAGGGATGAGGTGGTGGGGGTCCGTGTGCGTGCGTGCGTGTGTGTGTGTGTTTTCAAGCGGGAAACGAAACTTCAGAGACACGAAACTAAAACAGAAGACGAAGACAAAGAGAAAGAAAATTGAATAAAGGAAATAGAAGAGAAGGAGGAGGAGGAGGAGGAGAAGCAGATCGAGAAGGAAAAAGAGGAAGAGAAGAGGAGAAAGAAGGAGGACGAGGAGGAGAAAGAGGAGAAGAAGGACGAACAGGAGGAGGAAGGTGAAGAAGAAGACGAGGAAGAGGAAGAAGACAAGGAGGAGAAAAAAAATTGAAAAGAAAAGCGACAAGTGTGTGTGTGTGTGTGTGTGTGTGTGTGTGTGTGTGTGTGTGTGTGTCGTGGGCGCGTCACTATAAATCACAGCCGTCTCTCCAACATAACACAGTCGGGGGCCATAACCTTCAGCGCCATAACAGAGGGCAATCTTTGGAGGGGTGGGGTGGGGGGGGGGAGGGGGGTCAAGTCCACCTCCACTTACTCCCCTCCTTCCTCCACTTTTCCACTTTCCTTCCACTATACTTTAATTCATTCCTCTACTTTCCTTCCTTCCTTCATTCATTTTTCTTCTCCCTCCTTTTTCCACTTTTCTCTCCCTGTTTCCACCCTCTTCCCTCCCTCCTTACTCCACTTTACTCCACTTTCCTTCCTTTTTCTTCTTCCTCCTTTTTCCACTTTTCTCTCTTCCTGTTTCCACCCTCTTCCCTCCCTCCTTATTCCACTTTCCTCCATTTTCCTCCTCTCCTTCTCCCTTTTACCTCCTTTCTCCCTCCCTTTCTTTCCTTTTTCCCCTACTTACCTTTCCCTTTCCTCCAATTTTTCCCTTCTTTCCCTTTCCTTCCTTCCTCTACTTTCCTTCCCTCCTTCTTCCACTTTCCTTCCCTCATGCTTTCCTTCTACTTCCCTCCACAGAAACAAACACTGAAACAAAGAGACAAGGAGAGAGAAATAGACGGAGAAACGAGGAAGGGAAAGGAGAAGAGGAGGAGAAGGCGATATGACTTAATGTGACTCAAGAGAAGAAGACAAGAAGCAAAAGAGAGCTTGACACATGTAAGACAAGGAGGCGGTGACTATGGCTTAACAGATCTCACCCACGCAGGGCTGGACACGCGTACGGAGGAGGAGGAAGAGAGGAGGAGGATGCGGAGGAGGAGGAGACAACTAAGCCCAACGGACGGATCGGGGGGGATGGCTGGGAGGACAAACACCACGTGACACTTCTAATGACGGCTGCCAATAAGCTATCAGCCTCCCTTCTCCTTCCTTCCTCCGCTAAACCCTTGTCGCCCCCTCTTAACACCATAATCAAACACGTGACACGCCCTCAGCCATGCCGTCTGTCGGGCCGAAGCTTCTGCGAGGCCCAAGATACTCTAAAAGGACCTCGAACTCCCATTGGGCGAAAGAACTCGGGGCCGGAGACGCAAACTCGACGGGGATTGGCTGGCGGCGCGCGGCGTAGAGTGTGAGCGGCGACGTGATTGGCTGAGGAGGCGTGGACGTGGGAGGGAGCGAGGTATATAAGGGGGCGCAAAGGGAGACACGACCCCAGATCACTTTTACATCCGGCGTCGCTCGCACACCACGCCAGTAGCCAGCACGTCCACGGCCCCCCTGTCCAGCGCTCTAGCCAACACACTCGTTACCAAATGTCACTCAAGGTTAGTCCTCCCTCGCATCCCTAAGACCAAAGACCACTAACCCTATATGTCACTCAAGATTGCCCTCACCTTCATTCCGTAAGTCCCAAGTCCACCAAATTTAAGGTTCAAAGTCTCGCTGCCAAATGTCACTCAAGGTTAGTTCTCCCTCGCATTCCCTAAGACCAAAGACCACTAACCCTACATGTCACTCAAGATTGCCCTCACCTTCATTCCTTAAGTCTCAAGTCCACCAAATTTAAGGTTCAATGTCTCTAGCTCCCATATGTCACTTAAGGTAAGTTCGAGCCCTCATTCCCGAAGGCTCAAATCCATAAATTTAAGGGTTGAAGTCTTTTGCTCTTCAAGGTAAGTTCGAAGCCTCATTCCCGAAGTCTCGAGTACATATAATTTAAGGTTCAAAGTCTCTCGGTTCTAAATGGCACTCATGGTAAGCCCTCACCCTCATTCCCGAGACTCAGGTCCATAAATTTTAAGTCCAAAGGCTCTCGTTTTTGTCTGGCTTTTCACAACGTCCAAAGGTCTATGCTAATCTTCAAGGTCCTTTTTCTTAGTCCAAAGTCTCACGTTCTCCTTTTCCTTATTTTTTTTTTGTGTGTGTATGTTCTGTCCATGGCACCGGCAGGCTTTTTCTAGTTGGGGCATGATGGTCGGCCCCAGCACGATATGGCACAGGCAAGTGTTTATAGGGACGCCATCATGCTTGGCTCATGCTCCCCCCCGGAACTCATCTTTGATCCTCTCTTTAGAGAGAGAACATAGAGTCCGGGTTGATGGGTGGCCTTCAGGACAGCATGTGGGTAGTCTTAGGCCACTCGGCGGTGACTGAAAAATCCAAACTAGGATATATATATATATATATATATATCCTAATTCCCTCTCCTAAAAATCTCCCTTACAACCAAACACCTGTTGAGCCGCCGGAGTCAAAGGTTCCCTCGTAACACTCTATGAGCCTTTCAGTTAATCAACGAGAATGTTACTGTTGCTTCTATCCATTGTCTGCTGTTAGTTACTGGCCTGAGCTGCTGCCGGTGGTAGGGAGCTACTTGTGAGTGTGATTGTTTGTTAGTGTTAATGCTTGCAAAAAAAATAAGTAGAGAGGGATTGGTGTGTTACTATATATATGGAGTCGTGGAAGTTAGACAAAGTATTTAGATGTTCAGTTAATTCATGCTTTATTTCAGCTTGTTTGGGTGATATATAGATAGAGAGATAGAGATAGATAGATAGATAGAGAGAGAGAGAGAGAGAGAGAGAGAGAGAGAGAGAGAGAGAGAGAGAGATAGGACACCTGTTGAATAATTCTCACCTGATGTTGGCCGGTCACGTGATCTCAGGCAATCCCTCGCTTACCTGTAATCAAAGGGGGCTCTATTACTCTCTCTCTCTCTCTCTCTCTCTCTCTCTCACCTCCTCCTCCTCCTCCTCCTCCCTTCCCTACTCTTGAATCAATCTTTGCCTCCACCTTCTCTCCCTCCCTCCCTCCTTCCTTCCTTCCTTCAACCTTTCTCTCTCCCTTCTTCCTCTATCCCTCCTTACCTCCATTTTTCCTTCCCTCTCTCTTTTTTCTTACCCTTGACGGCCCTTCATGTTCTCCTCATTAATTTCTCTCCTTCTCCTCCTCCTCCTCCTCCTTCTCTCCTTCCTTCCCTTCTTCCTTCTCTTCATCTTCCTTCGCCAAGCTTACAACAGATAACGGAGCAGTAATTACGTAACTTATTTTTTTGGAATATTAATAAAAAAATAAAGCTAATGAAGATAAAGGAAATGCTACTACTACTACTACTACTACTACTACAACTACTACTACTACTACTACTACTACTACTACTAAGCTTTGTAGGTCTGTCTGGTGCTGATTTTCTTTGTCTTTTCTTTCTACTTTTTCTTCTTGTTTTCTTATCTTTACTGTGTTTCGGGTTAGTTTTCTTTTTGTTTTGTTTTTCTTGTTCTTGTTTTGTTTTTTTCGAATTGTTCTTGATTTTCTTTTTCTTGTTTTCTTTCTTGTTTTTGAGTTTTCTGTCTTGCCTCCTTTCTGCTTCTCCTTGTCTCTTCCTCTTTGGTATCATTTCTTTCTCTTTCTTTCAATTCTTTCTTTTATCAATCTTTCAATCTTCCTTTATTTCTTTGGGTCATTATTTTATTCCTCATCTTCTTCTTCTTCTTCTTCTACTACTACTACTACTACTACTTCTACTGCTTGTTCTTCATCTACTTCGTCTTCTTCTCTTTCGTCTACTTTTTCATCACCATCTTACTCTCTCTCCTCCTCTTCCATTTCCTTCTCCTCCAACTTTTCCTCCTCCTCCTCTTCCTCCCCCAATCATCTCTTCATAGTTACAACAGAAAGGCGAAACCGACCCATCAAAGCGAGTCCTTAATACTTCCTTAAGCTCACAAAACTCTGGGACAAATCTTTAGCGAGGAAAAGATAAGGAAAGAAATAAGAGAAACAATCACTGATCCACTTCGGGCTTAATTGGAGTCATTTCAGGTAAATTGGACAGGTGAGAGAGAGAGAGAGAGAGAGAGAGAGAGAGAGAGAGAGAGAATATTATAGATACATATGTAAAGCAGGGAGAGATAACACGGTTCTCTCTCTCTCTCTCTCTCTCTCTCTCTCTCTCTCTCTCTCAGCGTCGATATAATACAATAGCACATAATTATGACTGATTGTCTAAACATATACTGTACAAAGAGCAGCCATATGATCTCTCTCTCTCTCTCTCTCTCTCTCTCTCTCTCTCTCTATCTATCCATCTATCAATCTACCTTTTACGTGACGTTGTGTGGTTTCAGACAAGAGAGATCCTGCTTTACCAGTTTGTTAACAGTCGAGCGTAGCCTTTCATCCTCCGCCCTATACGGCTTCGCTTACTTCTATTGTCATGGAATAAAAAGGTACCCGACATTTTTAACTGATAAATATTGAATGTGTGGCGGAATCAATGAACCTTTCACATAAATACCTTGGTTTGGAATGATATTTATTGGGTTTTAAATATTTACTGCATGGACAATAGGTATTAGACAAATCACGAATCGTTCAAGAGAATTATGATTTAGAAAAGTACCCAACTATTTTAAATGATATATATTGAAAGTGTAGCGGAAATATTGGTGGCTATCATATTAATACCTTGGTTTGTAGTGATATTAAGTGGGTTGTAATATTTAATGCGTGGACAGAAGGTATTAGACTGAAATCACGAGTCGTTTTAGAGGATTGTGATGTAGAAAGGTACCCAACTATTTTAAATTATATATATTGAAAGTGTAGCGGAATTATTGGTGGCTATCATACTAATACCTTGGTTTGGAGTGATATTAAATGGGTTATAAATATCTAATACGTGGAGGGAATATATTAGACTGGAATCACGAATCGTTTTAGAGGAATGACCGATAAATATTGAATCTGAAGTGGAATTATTGGTGGCTAACATACTAATACCTTGGTTTGGGATGATATTAATTGGGTTGTAATATTTGATGCGTGGAAAGTAAGTATTGTTATTGGGCTGAAATCACACATCGTTTTAGAGAATTATCCTATTGCTGTCATTTCTTATAAAGGTCCATATATTTAAACGTATCAGGCTTCCATTACGACTGTTTCCCAAGGCACAGAGGAGTGTTAACCGGGTTTTTCATGGATGATTTTGTGTTGGGAAAAGGTAAATGTGGGCTCGTGTGATTCATCTTTCCCTTCTTGTTCTTCTTTTTCTTCTTTTATCTCTCTGTCTTGTGGTCGATTAACGTATATTGACCAATGGCTAATGTTCTCTCCCTCTCCCTCTCTCTCTCTCTCTCTCTCTCTCTCTCTCTCTCTCGGTGACAGATTATGACGGATGGTGAGTCTTGGAACACTAAAGCATTGTGGGTAATATTACTTTGAGAGAGAGAGAGAGAGAGAGAGAGAGAGAGAGAGTAATAAAAAGAGAGTATATATTAAGATTAGGAAAGAGAAATTGAGGCTGAGAGAGAGAAAGAATGAAAAAGAAAGAAAGATGACGAGGTAGGAAAAAGGGAAGAGAAATTAAGGGTGATAACAGAGGGTAGATAGATAGATAGATAGATAGAGAGAGAGAGAGAGAGAGAGAGAAATACAAAACTAGAAAATTGAAATAAAATAGAAAAAAGAAAAGTTATAAAGGAACAAACAAGGAAAGAGAGAGAAAAGAGAGAAGAGAAAATGATTACGAAGAAAAGCAATATAGGCGTAGGCGTAGAGAGAGAGAGAGAGAGAGAGAGAGAGAGAGAGAGAGAGAGAGAGAGAGAGAGAGAGAAAGGAAACATGGAGAGAAAATAAAAATGGAGAGAGGAGTTAATTGGCTAAGGAAGGAAATTACGAAGTGTGATCCACGGAGGAAAGGAGGGAGAAAAATGGAGGAGGTGGAGAAGGAAGTGGAGGGGGAGGGAAGAGGAGGGAGGGAGGGAGGAATGGACTTGGACAATCTCTCTCTCTCTCTCTCTCTCTCTCTCTCTCTCTCTCTCTCTCTCTCTCTCTCTCTCTCAAACTATCTAGCTATCTATATATCAAAACTTACCATTCATTCATTTCCTTAATATCAATGGAGTGTAGAAGATGGGAGGGGAGGGGAGGGGGAGGGAGTCTGTGTGTGTGTGTGTGTGTGTGTGTCCCCCGGGTCTCGTTCATGTAACGTTCCTGTCCTGTGGTCCCAAAGGCGTCATGTCATTCAATAACAGGAATGAGACGAGTCCACGGAGACTATATATAATTACCACTACTACTACTACTACTACTACTACTACTACTACTACTACTACTACTATTACTACTACTATTACTATTACTACTACTTCTACTTATACTGCATCAAAACCAAGACTGCAAACTCTCCTTCCTTCTTCTCTTCCTCTTCTTCGCTATCCTTTCAGAGGTGACAGCAATAAATGAAGCGAAGGAAAAGGAAAATCTCTCTCTCTCTCTCTCTCTCTCTCTCTCTCTCTTGAAGTTTCGTTTCGTATGGAGAGCAATAAATATTTCTGCGTGTGTGTGTTTGTGTGTGTGTGTGGGTGTGTGTGGGTGTGTTGAAGCGACAAACGAAACTTGAAAGAGCGACGTGAAACTAGAATAGAAAAAGAAGAGGAAGAAGAAGAATGGATAAAGGAGAGAGATGAAACAGAGAAGGAGGGTAAGGAGGAGGAGGAGGAGGAGGAGGAAGACGAATAATAGAAATGAATGAAGGAAATCGAGGAAACAGAGAATGAAAAGCAAAATGAGAAGGATGAAGAAGGAGGAGGAATACATAGGAATACATAGGAAGAACAGACACCAGAAGACCTGTCGGAAGAAGAGGAGGAGGAAGAGGCAAGTGACAGAGCCTGACATGACCTTTTCCAGCCTTTCCTTATCAGCCAAGCATCATTCAAGGTCGCTAGAGATATGCAAGACGAGAGAGAGAGAGACGGTAAAAAAAGGACCCGCGCTGGAAGCCTATTAGCACATTTTATTTTCACATAGGAATGAATACCTTGAGAGAGAGAGAGAGAGAGAGAGAGAGAGAGAGAGAGAGAGAGAAGAAAGTGCGGTAAAGCTATTTATCGAAAGTCTGCGAACATTTATAACGAAATAAACCATTGCCAATTGAAACCGTTCACGCGGAAGACATGAGGTTAGTTCAACAGGTGGAAGAGGAGGAGGAGGAGGAGGAGGAGGCGTGAAAGAACAGCCCAGCGGAATGGAATGAAGAAATATATATGAAGCAGGTGAAACGGAAAGGAGAAGGAGGAGGAGAAAGAGGAGAAGTTAAA
>NC_066533.1:19076935-19089435 GCF_024679095.1 Eriocheir sinensis
CTCATACTGTCACCCAATCTTTTATTCTTTCCTTCATTTCTTTTCCTTGCACTCACATATACACTTTTTAACCTCCCCAGACAGACGTGCGTATCGATTAGCAGTTAAGACATGTATGCCAGAACACTTTAAGCAGCTCACCCGGCGTTTACAGGTAGTGCACGGGGCCCAATTATCTGCCTTAAGCGGAGAGGCAATACATCACCTTGCTGCCTCACTTGAGTTTCTATGCCCCGCCTTTCATCTTCTGTTCACCGCGTTAAGTCGAGAATTAAGGATCATTTGACGGGTTATTTTCGGAGTCCTTGAGTGGGTGACGGTAAGGTTGAGGCCGTAGACTCTCCTTTGCCAAACATCTTTCTTTTCCCACGTTTCTCCTCTTCTTCTCTCCTTTCTCTTCACCACGCCTCCTTCTCCTCCTCCTCTTTCCTCCCCTTCTTCCTTCCTTTCCTTCCTCCACCAAATATCCTTCTCTCCTTCTCTCTTTCCTCCTTTCTTTTTTCATTTTTTTTGTAATGATGTTTTTTTTTTCTCTTCATAATTACAGGACAAAGAAACTAAATTGCCTTTTCACTTTCTTTTATCTTCCTGTTCTTGTTCTTGTTCGTCTTCTTTTTTTTCTTCTTCTTCTTCTTCTTCTCTTTGCTTCTTCTTCTTTGTTTTGGTTCTTGGCTCTTGATTCTTGGTTCTTGCTTCTTTTTCTTCCCTTCTCTTCCCTTCCCTTTCCTTCCCTCCTTCCTCCTCCTCCTCGTCCTACTTCGAATGCCCCAAGAAGTCATACAGTCGCTGAGTTCGCCCTGCCATTCTTCGTCCCTCGGTGAAGGCTCTCAATACCAGGAGCCAGAACTCAATACCCGCGACCTGCTGACGAAGGGAACGCCCGTCACCTGCCTGAACGACGGGAGGGCCTGGCGGGGGATGAGGACAGGGGCTTGGGAGGGCTTGGAAAGGGTTAGCAGGTCTTGGAAAGGGCTTGGAGGGATTTGGTCGGCTTGGAAAGGGCTTAGCAGGGTTGGGGAGGGTTTGGGAAGGGCTTGATTGTTCTTGGTTGGCTTGGCAGGGGTTTGATTGCCCTAGGAATGGCTTGGTAGGGGCTTGACTGGCTTGGGAAGGGTGTGACAGGGGTTTAAGAGGTCCTGGTTGACTTGGAAGGGATTTAATGAGGAGTTAGTAAGGGCTAGAAAGGGCTTGACAAGGGTTTAGAAGGGTTTGATTAACTTGATATAGACTCATCAGGGGCTTAAAAGGTCTCGGTAGTGGTCTTCGATTTAACGGTACAAGTGACCCGTTGAATGTGCAAATACCGACACGTGACTCATTTTGCATCGACAGGAAGAGAGAGGAGCGCAGGAATGGAAGGGAGGAAGGGAAGGGGAGAGATAGAAGGAAGGAAAGTGGGAAAATAGAAGCTGAGGGAGAAATGATTTAGGAACGAAGGAAGGAGAAGGGAAAGGAGCTGAGGAATGGAGGAAAGAAGGAAAGAGGAAAGGGAGAGAAACGGAGGAAAGAGGAAAAAAAGAAACTGAGGGAGAAATGATTTAGGAATGAAGGAAGGAGAAGGGAAAGGAGAAGGAGCTGAGGAATGGAGGGAAGAAGGAAAGAGGAAAGGGAGGAATAAGGGAGGGAAACGGAGGGAGGAAAGGAGAGCAAAAAGGGAGGGAGGAAGGGTAGAGATATGGAAGGAGAAAGAGAATGATAAACGAAGGGAGAAACAAAGGAATGGATTAAAGAAAGAAGAGAAGAAAGAAAGGGAGGAAAGCAAAGGGAGAGAGAGGAAGGGAGAACGAAAGGAAAAGAGGAAGGCATTGATAAACGAAGGGAGGTAAAGGGAGAGAAAGAGAGGGAAGAAGGGAGGAGGGGAGAATGAAAGGGAAAGAGGAAGGTATTGATAAAAGAAGGGAGATAAAGAGAGAGAGAGGGAAGAAGGGAGGGAGGGAGGATAAAGATGGAGGAAGGGAAGGCTTACACAGTCTCAGGCTTTCCCTTCCTTCCCTTCCCTTCTTTCTTCTTAAATATTATCCCTTCTCTCTCTCCTCCTTCCTTTCTTCCTTCCTTTCCTATGTTTCCTTCTATCCTTCTCCCCTTTCTTTTATCACATATTCTCCTTCTCTTCTTTCCCTTCACTACACACCTTCCTTCCCTTTCCTCTCTTCCGTCCTTTATCAAACTTCCTCCTTTCTCCCATTCGCAGTATCTAATGTTTTTTTCCTTCTTATTCCTTCTTTCGTTCTTCCTTCTATCAATTATATTTCTTCCTTTTCTTCTTTTCTTCCTCTCCTTCTTTCTTTCCTTCCCCTCCTTTTCCTTCGTCAAATTTCACCTTTCCTTCCTTCCTTTCCTCCATCAAACATCTCCTTCCCTTTTCTCCTTTCTTCTTTCTCTCCCCATTTTCCTCCTCCTCTTCTTCCCTCCTTTTCTCCTTCTCTCCTTCTCTCCCTCCCTTCATTCACGTCACTCCCGAAATCACCATAAAAAAGAGAGAGAGAAAATACTGATATCATTTAAGGGTCGGTGACGCCTAGACAGGAATCGAACGTGTATACAAATTGTTATCAGTCTGCCTTGTTTGCCTCCTCCTCCTCCTCTTCTTCATTCCTCCTTCCAATTCACTTCTCTTCCTCCTTCTCTTTCCCTTTCCTCCCTTCCTTTTCATTCTCCCTTCCTCCTCCTCTTCCTCCCTTTCTTTTCCTCTTCCTTCGTCCTCTTTCTGTTCCTTCCACTCCCCTTTCTCCTTCCCTTCCCTTATCCTATTCCTCCGTTTCCTTCTTCCTTGCTGTCTCCCTTCCTTCCTCCTTCTCCTTCTCCTCCTCCTCCTCTTCTTCCAAGCGGGTTGACGCTTCTTCTTTGGCGAATCTTCCGTGTTTACAAAGCCTAGGACAATCAGCCGATGACCACTATGGCAAACTCGACCCTCAAGCTCCCTCCTTCTTCTCATCTCTTCTTCGCGGTCTTCAATCTTGTGGTCTTTTCTTCGGCGTCTTGTTCCAATCTCTTATGGCTTTATTCTTTTGTTTTGCTTCCTCTTTCTGTGTTTTCTCTGGTCATTTCTTCACTTTTCCTGTTTCTTGTCCTTTGTATCTCTCTCTCTCTCTCTCTCTCTCTCTCTCTCTCTCTCCTTCGCCTTCTTCAAACTTCGTCCATGATCTTCTTCTTCTTCTTCTTCTTCTTCTTCTTCTTCTTCTTCTTCTTCTTCGGCGTCTTTGGTGTCCCGATCTCTTGTGTTTTTTCCCGTTTTTCTCTTTCATCTTTCTCTTTCTTTCATTTGTTTTCTTCTTCTTTGTTCTTGTTTTCGTTTGTATTTCTTCTTCCTTCTTCGTCTTCAAAGTTTGTGGTGTTCTTCCTCTTCTTCTTGTTGTTCCTTTCTCTTAATTCCTTTATTCGCTTGCTCGCTTGATCTGTTTTGTTTTCTTTCTCAATTTCTTTCTCTTTCCTTGTTTTATTTTCTCTTCCTCTGTTTTCGTCTTCAAAAGTTTAGTTCCAATTTCTCTCATTTCCTTTATTCGCTTCCTCGCTTGATCTGTTTTTTTTCTGTCTTTCTCTTTCTCTCATTTGTTTTCGTTTGTGTTTATTCGTCATAAAAAAATCGTGGTCTTTCTCTTCTCCTTTTTCTTCTTTTTATCGTTCTTTATTATTTATTTGCTCTACGTCTTGTTTTGTGTCTCTTTCTTCCTCTGTTTTATTATTTTTTCCTCTATCTTTGTATTCGTTTAAAGAAAAAAAAATCGTGCACTTTCGCCATTTTTGTCCCTTTCCACTCCGTCCTTTATTCGCTCTATCTCTCTTCCTTTGTTTCCTTTTCTTCCTCTTTTTCCTCAATTCCTTCAGTGGCCGTTTCCTCTTTTTCTATCAATTCAAACATTCTTTTATCTGTCCGTCCGTCTCTCTCTCTCTCTCTCTCTCTCTCTCTCTCTCTCTCTCTCTCTCTCTCTCTCTCAATTTTATTTCCCTCTCCCCTTTCCTCCTTCCTATGTCGTCTTTTTTCTTTGTTTTTTTTCCATTCTCTCGTTTTTTCTCTATTATCTTCTTCCTTTTATTTTACATCTATTCCCCCTACTGTCTTTTTTTTACTATATATCAATACACTTCATCCACTCACCTCTCTTCTCATCCACTCATCCACCTACACATATCCACTCATGTTATTGTAATCCACACACACACATACACCCACCAACCCCTACACACACACACGTACACACACATACACATTCAGTCAGTCAACGGCGCTGTAGTGTTGGGGTCAAGAGCTCAGTTTTATGGGGGAGAGAGAGAGAGAGAACGTGTGTGTGTGTGTATGTGTGTGTGTGTGTGTGTGTGTGTGTCCCAACCTCTCATTCGTATAGTCGCTCGCTTGCTTCCTCGATCTGTCACACAATCAATCGCTTTCCTCCTTTCATTTGTTTTCTTGGTATTTGCGTTCGTATTCCTCCGTCCTTCGTCTGTGTGAGTGTGTGTGCGTGCATGTGTGTGAGAGTGGTGTGTCTGCCTGACCTGGTGTGTGGTATGGTGTGTTGGTAAGCCGCCGAGGGACAAGAAATGGTAAGGCTTTTTCAGTGTCAAGTCGCTGCTCGAGGCATACAAATAGATAGGAAATTACCTCGAGGCCGCAAACACCACTGCAGGGAGAGGAAACAAAGAAGAAGGGAAGAGAAAGAAAGAATGGGAAAAGGATAACATGGCCTCCGAACGTTATAGAAAGGGAATAGAAGATACTGAAGAAGAAGAAAAGTAGGAGGAGAGTAGAATAAGGCATAATAATAGATAGGACATAGGAGATGGAAAGAGGAAAGGAGAGAAAGAAAGAATGGGAAAAGGATAACATGGCTTCCGAACGTTATAGAAAGGGAACAGAAGATACTGAAGAAGAAGAGAAGTTGAAGAAGAGTAGAATAAGGTATACAAATAAATAGGAGATTGTAGATGGAAAGACGAAGGGAGAGAGAAAGAAAGAATGGAAAAGGATAACATGGCTTCCGAACGTTATAGAAAGGGAATAGAAGATACTGAAGAAGAAGAAAAGTAGAAGGAGAGTAGAATAAGGCATAATAATAGATAGGAGATAGGAAGAGGAAAGAGAAAGAGAGAGAAAGAAAGGTAGAACGATAACAGGGCTTCTGAACGTTATAGAAAGGGAATAGAAGCTGGTGAAGAAGAAGAAGAAGAAGAAAAAGAAGAGAAAGAAAAGGAGTAGAATGAACACACACACACACACACACATGGACACACACGCATATAGTTAGTAAAAGAAAATATGAAAGTACAAAGAAATATCCCCCTTACCCTCCCTCGCCCCCCCCCCTCTCTCTCTCTCTCTCTCTCCCTCTCTCTCTGCCGGACAGCCATTTGTTACATCTCAGGACAAGCGATTATTTTCTTTCCACACAGCACAGCGACCTGACACCCTCCATCTCTCTGTGGCCTCATTAAACGGAGGAGGAGGAGGAGGAGGTATGGGTTCGTAAGTGTTGAAAAGGTAGGAAAGGGCAAGATGGAATTGGTCTTAATGAAATAGAGACAGAGGAAGAGGTGGATCAGGAGAAGGAGAGAAGGGAAGGAGAGGTTAGCAGAAGGGAAAGACAGAAGTTAGTCAAAAAATAATTAAAATGTAGCGAAAAAGAAAGGAATTGGTCATTATAAAAAAAAAATAGAGGAGGAAAAGGATGAGGAAGGAGGAGAGGAGGAGAGAGAGAGAGAGAGAGAGAGAGAGAGAGAGAGAGAGAGAGAGAGAGAGAGAGAGAGAGAGAGAGAGAGAGAGGAGGAAATCACCAAATAAAACAAACTAAAACAAGCTCCCCTCCAAAAAAAAAGAGAAAGAAAAACAAGTAGAGAAAAAAAACAATACACACACACACACACACACACACACACACACACACACACACACACACAGTCGTTAGTATTACCCAAACTAACACACGCACCAAAATGAACAAGGACCGAATTTGCACTGGCCCGAATTCACCGACATCCAAGAGAGGTCACCGGGCGAACTAGGTCAAAAGGGGAGAGAGAGAGTTGACAGAGGGGAGAGCTACATAGGTGAGGTCAAACGGAGGTCAGAGTTGTGAAGGGAAGCATTAAAAGAGAAGGGAAGGAAGGAAAGGGAGGAAGGGGAGTGAACTGACTGACCGACTGACTGACTGACTGACTGGCTGGCTGGATGGATATTCATGGGTTGGGAAGGGTCGTAAATGAAAGGGAAAAAGAGGAAGGGAAGGGGAAAAGAGGGAGGGAGGGAGAAGTGATGACGTAACGTTGATATAGAAGGTAAGTGAGGAAGGTTTAGAAGAAGAAAAAAGATAGGAGAAAAAGAAATAGGAAAAAAATGACGGAAAAAGAGAGAGAGAGGGAAAAAGATGCAAAGGAAAGGTGACACAGAAAAAGAGAGAGAAAATTTGAGAGAGAAAAAAAGAGTGTCAGGACAGCACACACACACAAAAAAAAAAGTGAAAAAGGATTAAAGAGAGAGATAAAGAGAGCGACACGCAACACAAGGGAAGGGAATGTGTGCCATGAAAGAGATAAATGGGGGAGAGAGAGAGAGAGAGAGAGAGAGAGAGAGAGAGAGAGAGAGAGAGAGAGAGAGAGAGAGAGAGAGAGAGAGAGAGAGAGAGAGAGAGAGAGAGAGAGAGAGAGAGAGAGAGAGAGAGAGAGAGAGAGAGCACCAGAAGAGGAAAAGAAGGGACTGGATGATGGAAGGGAAGAGAAGATACAGGAAAAAAAGAAAGGCTTGGAAGAAAGGAAAGAAAGTGACCGTGGGAAGGGATGGAAAAGGAAAGAAAGAAAAGGAAAAAAATAAAAGGGAAAGAAAGTTTACTAATTAATGTTCGGAAGAGGACAAAAAATAAGACAAAAAAAATAAAACAGGAAAATTGAGAAACGAGGAGAAAAAAATTAAGTGACGTCTCTCTCTCTCTCTCTATCTATCTATCTGCCTAGGACAAAAAAATAAGAAAAAAACAGGAAAATTGAGGAACGAAGGAAAAAATAAATAAAAAGTCTACCTCTCTCCCTCTACCTCTATCTATCTATCGGTCTATCTATCTATCTATCTATCTGACTAAGACAAAATCTCCCTTTACTTCTATCTATCTATCTATCTATCTACCTAATGAGTAGTATATCAGGTTTCCTCCTCCCGTTCTCTCACCTGCAAAACACCTGTGGCATAGTAAACACCTGAGACCCTACACCTGCTAATTAACACCTTTGTACACCTTGATCATTTACCTTATATCATACACCTTCATTATTCACTTTCATTCTCTCACCTTCCCTACGTGTTAAGAATATGATGTGGCAGAAGGTTATTGTTATTATTATTATTATTATTATTATTATTATTATTATTATTATTATTATTATTATTATTATTATTTGGACAGGTAATTTATATATGCCTCATTATTTTCAAAGTTTTCCGCGTATTTTTAATTAATGAATGTGAAAGGTTTGGTCTGATGCTGTTCTCCCCGTCTCTCTCTCTCTCTCTCTCTCTCTCTCTCTCTCTCTCTCTGCCTACCACAATGCCATTTTTGCTCAATTTTCAAATAATCTTCACTCAAGGGCCCGATTCGCATTCTTCTTCTTCCTCCTCCTCCTCCTCCTCCTCCTCTCCTTCCGTGGCTATTTCTGTCCCTTCACTGTTTACATTCCTTTTTTCCTCCACTGACTGTTCCATTTTCGACTTTATTTGCCATTCTTTGAGCGCCTTATCTCTTTTTTTCCTTCCCTTTTGGTTTTACGCTTTTTTCACATTTTTCCACCTTCAAGCCAGTGAGCGGAAAGGGAACTCACGCATCTCTTTCCCTGCATACACATTTTATCTCTTTTGTTTTTATGTGCTGCCTATGGCGACGGTAGGCTGTCTTGAGGGGTCCCTTGGATGGCCCCAGCCCGATAGTGGAGCAGGCGAATTTTATTTATAGTGGCTGCCGTGGTGTGCGACTCTTGCTTGGCCCATGCTGCCCCCCGGTGCTCCTCTTGGCCGAAGTCGCTGAAGTTAGGGTTGACTGAAGGTCTGGGCAGCATGTGGGTGATCTGACACTCCACGATGGGTGAAAATTGTCAGTATGTATCAGTGGGACTCAAACCTGGGTCCCACACGCTGACCACTCGGCCATCACTCCCTCTATCCACTTCTTTGACCTTTCACGTTCGTTTCGTTACCTTTCTAATAACCACGAGGCAGAGAACCATCGCATTCGTAAGGTAGGAGAAGAGACCACAAGCTTACCCTCCCACCACTCATCTGTAAGCCATTAGTCATTTCATCATTAGTTATTCATCTACTCCTTTGCTCAATCACGTTCCTTTCGTTACCTTTTTAATAACCACGAGGCAGAGATCTCGCATTCGTAAGGTAGGAGAAGAGACCAGAAGCTTACCCTCTCATTACTCCATTTGTAAGCCATTAGACATTCCATCATTAGTAATTCATCTACTTCTTTGCTCAATCACGTTCCTTTCGTTACCTTTTTAATAACCACGAGGCAGAGATCTCGCATTCGTAAGGTAGGAGAAGAGACCAGAAGCTTACCCTCTCATTACTCCATTTGTAAGCCATTAGACATTCCATCATTAGTAATTCATCTACTTCTTTGCTCAATCACGTTCCTTTCGTCACCTTTCTAACGACCAAGGGCATAGAGAACCATCGCATTCGTTAGGTAGGAGAAGAGACCACCAGTTTACCCTCCCACCACTAATCTGTAAGCCTCAGAAAACGGGAGTACTGAGCATAAAAGAAAACCAAGTCTGGGGGAGTATTAGCTATAGTCACTGAGGATCATCGGAAAACCAAACGCGTGACAGGAGGGGAAGGATTGTGGGGGTGTGAGGGGGGGGGGGTGTGGGCGGGAGGGAGTGGGAGTGAGGGAGGATGGAGGGGAGAGAGGGAAAGGAAGGGGAAGGAAGGGGAGTGTCTCAATGTCTCTCTCATTCAAGGGGACAGCCAAGATTCGTGTTATGATCAAGGTTGGTTCTTGTTCCTATTTGTTACGTGTATAAGACATGATTGGTACGAGTGAGATTGACGAGAGGAATAGAGAGAGAGAGTGAGGGGAAAAAGGGATAAGCCAAAGGAAGATAATGGAATATAAAACAGGATGATAGAAGGAAAGAGAAGGGAAATAAAGTAAAGAGATGGGGAAGAAGTGGAATATGGGACAGCTGAAGATTTACATAGATTTACATAGAAAATCAGACCACACAGACCCCATGGTCCAGACTTGGTGGTCTGTCCTTAAACCTAAGTGATTTTACATTAATCAGAAGACTCCAAAACGTTGCATTTCTACTCTAGTTGATATTAAGTTGAAGGAAGTGACGGTCGAGCTTATTTTTGAAGGAGTCAATCGTGTTACACTGGACCACTGACGGTGGGAGCTTATTCCATTCTCGCACTACAACGTTGGTGAAGAAAAATTTGGTGCAGTCTGAATTTACTTGTCTACATCTGAGTTTTACGCCATTGTTCCTCGTGCGCAAAGTGTCATCGATCATAAACAATGTTGATCTGTCTACATTCGTGAAACCATTAAGTATTTTAAAACATTCGATCAGTTTTCCTCGGAGGCGACGTTTCTCAAGAGAGAACATGTTAAGGGTAGAAAGCCTTTCTTCGTAGGATTTGTTGCGCAAGGAAGGGATAATTTTCGTTGCCCGACGCTGAACACCTTCTAATTTAGCAATATCCTTTGCATGGTGGGGAGACCAAAACTGTACCGCATATTCCAAGTGGGGTCTGACTAAACTGTTGTAGAGCGGAGTATTACATCTTTATTCTTAAATAAAAGTTTCTTTTAATGAAGCCCAACATTCTGTTCGCTTTATTTGCTGCATCGATGCATTGCTGTGAGAATTTGAGGTTTGACGCGATTTTGACCCCCAAGTCCTTGACGCATTGAACGCTTTTGAGTTTAACGCCGCGCATTTCGTAATCAAACTTTTTATTCCTCGTTCCAACTTGAAGGACCTGGCACTTGTCTACGTTAAAGGGCATCTCCCATCTATCCGACCAAGCTGAAATTTTGTGCAAATCCTCTTGGAGGCTTTGCCTGTCTTCGTCAGTGAGAACCGAGTTGCCAATCTTTGTGTCGTCTGCAAATTTACTAATGCGGTTATTGAGTCCAACATCCACGTCGTTGATGTAAATAATGAAGAGCACTGGGCCAAGAACCGAGCCCTGAGGGACGCCACTAGTGACAGGCTAGAGAGGGATAGCAAAGGGAAATAGGAAATAGAGCGAAGAGAAGAGAGGGAATGAAGAGGAGATAAAAGACAAAAATTAAGGGAAAGGAAGATAAGGAAATAATTGAAGGGGATAAAAGAGAAGACAATAAATGAGAAGAGAAAGGAAGAAGAGGGAGAGAATATATAAAAAAAATGAAAAAGGACAGGAAAGTAAGGGAAGAGAAGCGACAAAAACAGAAATAAGAAAAGGAAAGAGAAAGGAAAAGAACGAAAGAGAAGAAACTAGGGAAAGAAGAGGAGAGAAGAAAAGGCGAGAAGAGAGAAGCGACCGATACCTATTAATTAACGAAGGTGATTAGATAGGTGTTATAACAGGTGAGAGTGTACGATGAGAACAACAACAAAGAATGACAACAACAACAATAATAATGAGAACGAGTGTTGAATGGGAAACTAAACTAATTATTAACAAACATAAAAGGAGAATAAGATGAGAGAGAGAGAGAGAGAGAGAGAGAGAGAGAGAGAGAGAGAGAGAGAGCACATATCATTCTCCATACCACTTTTGTTATATATGAGATGACCACACACACACACACACACACACACACACACACACACACACACACACACACACACACACACACACACACACACACATACAGGGCTATCAAGTTATATTATTATGCAAAAGGTAAATGCAACACTCATTATTTTAACCTCTATATTGCTCAGTTTTCATCGACTTTTATTTTCACCGCTTCGCCAAAAAAAAAAAGCAAAATTGTGTTCTCGCGAAATGAAACCGAAGAGGAGAAACACACACACATACACACACACACACACACACACACACACACACACACACACACACACACACACACACACACAACGAAACGGTGGGCGGGATGACATAAAAAAAACTAGGTCGGTTATGACGGAAAAAAAAAATGAAAAGGTGATTGACATTGAGAGGTAGAGAGAGAAGGGGGAGAGAGAGAGGGGAGAGAGGGAAGCAGGGAGTGAAAAAACAAAACAAAAAAACAGAGGAGGAAGAAGGAGGGAGGAAAAGGATATAGAGTGAGGAAGAGAATAGAGATAAAGGGAGAATAAGGGAAAGATAAAGGAGGGGGAAAGATTGATAGAAGAGAGGGAGAGAGGGAAGGAGAAGAGAAGGAGGAAGGGTATGAATCTTATTTCCCCTCCCTCTTTTATTTTCTCTCCCTTCCTTCCCCCTTCTTCTTCTTCCCTATGTCTTTCCTTCCTATCCCATATCAATTTCTTTCCTTCTCCATCTAATCACACCCTTCCAACCCTCCCTTCCTTCTCCCCTCCACTTCTGATCCTCCATGTTCCACCTCCCTATCCCTTCTCACACACATACATACTACCCTTCCTTTACTTCCCATCAATTATCTCTTTCTATTTCTTTCCCTGTACATCTAATCACACCCTTCCAACCCTCCCTTCCTTCTCCCCTCCACTTCTGATTCTCCTTGTTCCACCTCTCTATCCCTTCTCACACACATATATACTACCCTTCCTTTACTTCCCATCAATTATCTCTTTCTATTTCTTTCCCTGTACATCTAATCACACCCTTCCAACCCTCCCTTCCTTCTCCCCTCCACTTTTTATTCTGCATGTTCTACCTCCCCTTTAACACACCTACATATCCCTTTCCCATATTTCCAATCACCTATCTCCTATTTCCTTCCCTGTACATCCGATCATACCTTTCCATCTCTCCCTCCCTACCTTCTCTTCCCCTTTCCCAGTGCGACAACCATTCCTTTGCTTCCCTTCCTTCCCGTTCCTTCCTCTCCCCTTCCTCACAGCGGCCGAGTGATGGTTTAGCTAAGTCATATGAACACTTACACTGTCTCTTTGAAGGGCAGTAACCGTGAACACTATCGCTTGTTATGACTGGGCTTTCCTTGCGACCCACCTGTTGGCAGCGCACAGGTAAATAACACACACACACACACACACACACACACACACTCGAAATGAACGCTTTGAAAACTCACCCAGATGAAATTGTGACTCGTTTGATACACGTCCAAAATACACAATACTTCCTCTCTTCCTCCTCTTCCTCTTCTTCTTCCTCTTCCTCCTCCTCCTCCCCCCGGAAAAAAAAATGAAAGTGGACATGAAGAATATGTGCACACTCGCTCCTCTTACACACACACACACACACACACACATACACACACACCTGAAACTCATTACACAATATCAAAAGACTTTCAGAACACACGAGAGATAATAGTTTTAGTTCAACACTTGGAAACAGTCCTCCT
>NC_066533.1:19091935-19096935 GCF_024679095.1 Eriocheir sinensis
TATGTGTGTGTGTGGTGGGGGGTAGTGTGTGTGTGTGTGTGTGTGTGTGTGTGTGTGTGTGTGTGTGTGTGTGTTTGGAGTGGATGCTGGACACGAAAAGATTTGGTGAACCGCGAGATAAAAAATAAAATCAACACACACACACACACACACACACACACACACACACACACACACACACACACACTACCCCCATTAATGAAGACTGCAGTAATGGCACCTTCCTTTCTCTCATTTCAAACACCAAACTTGATTAAATGAAGTGTTTCTACTGGCGGAAGGATGAAGAAGAGACGAGAAAGAGGAGGAAGAGGAAGAGGAGCTGAGATACTTGTTCTAATTCACTCACACGCGGGGCTCGAACGCTGTCCCTTATATTTTGTCTTCAAGCACCGGCAACCGTCCACCTGAGTTCTACCTGTCCATCTGTCTTATTACTCTTCCCTTATCATTATTTAGTGTGTTGATTATCTTGTTGTTTTGTTTTGTTTGCTTTTCATATCATTAATGGTTTATTTCTCTCACAGTGACTTATACCATCGAGTTGCGTGTGTTGTCGTGACAGACGATAGCTTCTGAGAATACGAGTCATGCTAATGTGTTGTGTGTGTGTCTCTCCCCCAGCCTGAGGTGCGCGCGGTGGTGCTGGGTCTGGTGTGTCTGGTGGTCCTGGCGACGGTCGGCGAGGCTGCCACCATCATCGGAATGTGCATCAGGTAAGGAGGCGCGGATAGATTCAGTTTCAACAAAGACTTGGGCAGGAATTGGTTTACAAGTAGAATCATGAATGAGTGGGAGAGACACGACAGTCATGTTGTGAGTGCCTATACGACTGACACATTCAAGACGAGGTTAGATAAATTCATGGACAGTGAGGTTAGGTCGGATTAGGTTTACAGGAGTTGCCTTGTGCAGACCAACCGGCCCTTGCAGACTCCTTACGTTCTTGTGTTCTCAACCCCTCAAGATAAATTCATGGACAGTGAGGTTAGGTCGGATTAGGTTTACAGGAGTTGCCTTGTGCAGACCAACCGGCCCTTGCAGACTCCTTACGCTCTTGTGTTCCCAACCCCTCCAGTAACTGCGGCCAGTGCAAGGAGATGTACGGGGACTACTTCCACGGACAGGCGTGCGCGGAGTCGTGCATCAGGACCCAGGGCATCAGCATCCCCGACTGCAACAACCCCGCCACCTTCAACCGCTTCCTCAAGAGGTTCATCTAGGAGTGGCGCGGAGGCAAGGGCGCCGCGCTGGTCGGGGAGGCGAAGGCGAGGATGGAAGGGGTCCCGAACAGCTTGAGTGAGGAGTGGGCGGAGGCGGCCTCTGCCCTGCCCCTTCCCCCGATCCTTCAGTGGTCGTCGTTCGTCAGGTCGCGTCGTGGTCGTCCGGCTTTCTTGTAACTCTGTCGTGGGTGGTGTCGTCTGTGTCTGTCCTTGCTTTCTGTGGTGTGTCAGGCTGCGTCCCTCCTTTGCAATCCTGTGTCCTGTACTTCTCTCCCTCTCCGTCTCTCGTGCGTCTCATTATGACTTTTTCCATCACTGCTTGTCTTGCCTCCCTCCTTCTCTTCCCTCCTCTATTTCCTGTACTTCTTCCTTTATCATGGGTCTTTTCATGATGCTCTTGACCTCTGCTTCAGCTTCTGTCTCAGGCTGTGTCCTTCCTCTCTTTCCCTCTTCTCTGTTTCCAATACTTCTCTCTTCCTTTCATGGATTTTCCTTATCACTCTTTCTCCTTCTCTGTCTTCTTGTCTTTCTCTCTATATAGTGTCTCAAGCTGTGTACCTCTTCCTTTTCCATCCTCTCTGCCCTTTACTTCTCTTTCTCTCTCCTTCATTGGTCTCCTTATTACTTTTTCCTCGTCTCTATTTATCCTCATTTCCCTCTCACTATGATATCTCAGGCTGCGTCTCTCCTCTGATCTGTCTGTCTATCTGTCTTTCACGTGTCTTCCTATCCCATCGCTTTTTTCTTTATCTCCCCCATCTTGTCTTACTCTCTCGCAGCGTCTTTTATCATCTCCAAAACCTTATTGTTCCTTCTAGTGGCGGCGCAGCGAACTACAGGGTGCGGTGTGTTTAATCCGGCAGATGTATCAAGGCAGGTGTTTCAAGGCAGGTGTATCAAGGTGCTTCATTAACTTCATTACCTTGTGTGTAGGTGTGGGTGGGTCATGAGGCATCTGGGTGAAGGGTGGGTGTGTTGTCAACGGGTGTGAAGGTGTCAACGCCAGGCTAACAGGTGTATTGATGAGGGTGTATTGCCCAAAGGATGTGTAGATGCAGGTGTGTGTCCAAGGCAGGTATTGCAAAGCGGTATTTCCAGCAAGATGTAAAGTGTCAAATGTATTATCAGTAAAAGACAGATGAAAGACCAAGACTACAGATGCATGTATATTTTCACCACCTCCATACATGAAGACGTGAAATTAACAGGTGTAGAACAAGTGATTGAGACCAGGAGTGTTTTTTGAAGATGCAACACTGGCACCACGCAACACTACTAAGGGAGGAAAACATTATAGCAACATTCCTCGCAACACAAGTATGCATATTCACTAACTCCACATGAAGACGTGAAATTAACAAGTAAAAAACGAGTGATTAAGACCAGGAGTGTTTCTCAAAGCTGCAACACTGACAACACTCTTCTTCAGCACTCTTCCTCCTTCCTTCCTCCTCCTTCTTCTCCTCCTCCACCTCTTCTCCTCCTCACAAGAACATTATACATCAAGGCAGAACACAAAGGCTCTTCATTCCACGTAAAGTAAATGAAAAAAAAAAGTGACCCAGGGAAGAGTTTAACGAAGACAGAAGGCCAGCGAGAGGTCAAGGGTTCAACGAGTCAATACCATCGTAATAAGAGGACTGAGATCAACGATTAGTACGATTTGATTCTTTTAGGCCGTGTTTTGAAGAGTGTTTAGGAGTTTAACGAAGACACGGAAGAGGTCAACATGGGATCAAGAGTTCAACGAGACAAGACCATCGCCCCAAGAGGCTTCAGATCAACGGTTAGTACGATTCGATTCTTTTAGACCGAGTTTCGAAGAGGGTTCAATCGTTTCATCGACTTCCCTTCATGCTCTTTGGTTCAAAAGGGGGATTAAGGAAGTTCTGAAGAGGATTAGACAGAAAAAAAGAACTTCGGATACGACTCAGGAGGTTCTGGGCGTCACTTTTATGCAATTAACCTTATTCAAATTCACCTTTTTCGATAACATGTCCGAAACGTGTTGAAATGGATGTCAACTTTTGTATATTTTTTTCATTTTTTTTATTCCCTGTTCCCTCTTGCGTTGATAGTGTGTGTGTGTGTGTGTGTGTGTGTGTTTGAGCTCCCCCTCTGCCCCCCCTCCTCCTCTGACGCCCCTCCTACCCCCTACCCCCATTTTCACCCCCCCCCCCCTGGCTTTCACTGTATCTTATCTCCCCTTCCTGAGTAACCGCCAGGGAGAGGTCATAAAAGGACGTGTGTTTGAGGGGCTGAATAAACCCAAAGATTACTAGCCATGTTTAACTTAAAAAAAAAAAAAATGTGTGTGTGTGTGTGTGTGTGTGTGTGTGTGTGTGCAGGCAAAATCTCTTCCGTGTTGCCTATTCCTCCTCTTCTTCTTCCTCTTCTCCTTCTTCTTATTATTATTCCTCTTCTTCTTCCTCCTCCTTCTCCTCCTCCTTCAATGCCTCCCTGTCTCTCCTTCTCCCCATCCATCTTCCTTCAAAGGCTCTCTCTTTCTCTCTCCAACGTTTCCTCCACCGTCCTCTCTCTCTCTCTCTCTCTCTCTCTCTCTCTCTCTCTCTCTCTCTCTCTCTCTCTCTCTCTCTCTCTCTCTCTCTCTCTCTCTCTCAACATAACAACAACAACAACAACAATAACAACAACAAAAAATACAACCGTGGAAGTAAAAAAAAGTCAAAAGAAAAAAAGAAAAAAAAGTTGTTGGTAAAATTGTTATTTTATTTTCATCTTCCTCCTTTCCTTCCTCTCTCCTTTTCCTTCTTTCCTTCCTCCTTTCATGTATTTTCATTTATCTCAAAGTGGAATAAAGGAGGTTAGGAGGAGGAGGAGGAGGAGGAGGAGGCTTATCGCTTATCACAGAGAGAGAGAGAGAGAGAGAGAGAGAGAGAGAGAGAGAGAGAGAGAGAGAGAGAGAGAGAGAGAGAGAGAGAGAGATAAAAAAAAATATATTCTAATGATTCTCTGAAACTCGCAACGTTGATTAAGACGTGTGTGTGTGTGTGTGTGTGTGTGTAAAAGTAAACACACACAAACACACACACACACACACACACACACACACACACACATGAGGTCACGTGCACAAAATTGCTTAATCCATGATATTACTTCAATCTCCTGAAGAGCATGACAAAAAAAAGGACCGTAAATTCAGGAGGAGGAGGAGGAGGAGGACGAGGAGGAGGAGGAGGACGAGGAGGAGGAGCAGGAACAGATAAGACAATATAAAGAGATGAACAGACAAGAAGAATAGAACAGAAGAACAGAAGAAGAAGAGGAGGAGGAGAAGAGGAGGAGGAAATGGAAGAAGAGGACAAAGAGGAGGAGGAGGAGGAGGAGGAGGAGGTGGGGCATACGAGGTCAGATAAGCAGGTAAGCAGGCAGTAGGTAAGGGGAAGTGCTCAGGTAATTAACTATCCCCTAATTGCAGAGGTGGGGACAGGTAGCCTCGAGCCTGCTCCTCCTCCTCCTCCTCCTCCTCTTTAAGCTTCTCCATTCCTGTCCTACTTACTTCCTCTCTCTCTCATACCCTACCTCTCTCTCTCCCTCTCACATACACATACACCGCTCCATAGCTCAGTGGTTAAAGCTCTGCGCTGCCAGGTGTCGCAAGGGGGATGGGGTGTGTGGTGTGAAGGTCCCGCCAGTACCCAGAGATCTACTATAATGTGATTGCTCTTCTCGGGAGGGTAGATACTGGTTGGCGATGATGAGTTCAGCGCGTGATCAGGCCGTGGGGAATTACACACACACACACACACACAC
>NC_066533.1:19101935-19104435 GCF_024679095.1 Eriocheir sinensis
TATGTAAGAAGGGAAACAGAGAAGGAGGAAAAAGAACATGGAGGAGAAAAGAAAGATTATGTAGGAAGGGAAACAGAGAAGGAGGAAATAAAATAACATGAAGGAGAAAAGAAAGATTATGCAAGAAGGGAAACAGAAGAGGAGGAGGAGAGAGAAGAAAGAAAGAAAGAAAGAAAGAAAGAAAGAAAGAAAGAAAGAAAGAAAGAAAAAAAACAGTGGATTATTCTGCTGTCAACTCCACTTTCTAACAATACCTCCTACAGTTTTTTTTTTATTTAATTCTTCATCACACAAATTTAACCCCTAAATAATCCTTCTCTTTCATTGTTTCATCGTTCATTTGCTTACATTCTTCCTTTCTAAATATTTAAAATTTCCCAACTCTGCTCAGAAGTATATATAAATGCAGAATCTAACCTCTAATTCATCCCTTTGGCCTTTGCACAAATAATAATGTTCTCTATTTCTAAATAACTGCAACCTCCCTAACTCAACTCAGCGATATAAATACATAACCTTACCTCTAAATCATCCCCTTTTGTCTATGTGGATTTGATCATTTTCTCTCTTTCTTAATAACTACAACTTCCTAAACTCTACATAGACATACAAATTCAGAGTCATACCTCAAAAACGTCTGAATCATCCCCTTGTCTATGTGGGTTTAATAATATTCTCCCTTTCTAAACAATTGCAACTTCTCTAACGCTACTTAAACATACCTCTGAAGTGTCTCAACCAACTTCTTTGTCTATGTGGGTTTAATAATATTCTCCCTTTCTAAACAATTGCAACTTCCCTAACGCTACTTAAGCATATCTCTGAAGTGTCTCAACCAACTCCTTTGTCTCTATGGATCTGGTAATATCCTCTCTTTCTAAACAATTGCAACTTCCCTAACTCTACTTAAATAAACCTCTGAAGTGTCTCAATCAAGTTCTGTGTCTCTATGGATCTGGTAATATCCTCCCTTTCTAAACAACTACAACTTCCCTAACGCTACTTAAGATAAAACTACACCCGCTAAATTCTCCGTTAATACTGTTATCTGCACCCAGACCTCCATTTACATAAGAAGGGCAAAAAAGGGTTGAGAGACTAGCCAGCGAGGAGACAGAAGGAAGAAGGAAGGGATGGGATGGGGGAAGGAAGGGGAAGATAAAGGGAGAGGGAAGGGAAGGGAGGACGTGGGGTAAAAGAAGGAGTGTAAGAGGAAGGGGAATAGAAAGGAAAGGGAAAGGGAGAGTGAAGAGAAGGGAAGGATATACGAAAAGGGGAATTAGAGGATAAGGAAGAAGGATGATGTTGTTGGATAAGAGGATAAAAAGTGGGGAGGGTAAGGAGGAATAAGGAAGAGGAGGAGGAGGAGGAGGAGGAGAGAAAAGGAGAAGAAGGAGAGTCAATAAAGGAGAAAGAGGAGGGTGTGAAAAAAAAATAAAAAAGAAAACAAAGAAATAAAAACGAAGACAAAAACGAAGACGAAAACGAAGAACAAAAATACGAAAAAGAAGCAAAAAAAAAAAAAAAAAACGAAGACGTAGAACAGAAACAGAAAAAAAACCAAGAAGAAAAAGAAAACGAACGATAAAACAACAGCAAAAACAAAAACAAAAATATATATACAGACGAAAAAAAAGAACGAGAAGAAGAACAAGAAGAAGAAGACGAAGAAGTAGAAGCAAAAGAAGAAAACGAGCAAGAAGACAACAACAAAAAGCAAAAAAATATATAGACGAAAAAGAAGAAGAACAAGAAGAAGAAGACGAAGAAGTAGAAGCAGAAGAAGAAGAAGAAGAAGAAGAAGAAGAAGAAGAAAAAGAAGGCGAAGAAGAAGAAGACGAAGAAGTAGAAGGAAAAGAAGAAGAAGAAGAAGGCGAAGAAGTAGAAGCAAAAGAAGAAGAAGAAGAAGACGAAGAAGTAGAAGCAGAAGAAGAAGAAGAAGAAGAAGAAGAAGGCGAAGAAGTAGAAGCAGAAGAAGAAGAAGCCGGAAGACGCTAACTGGATAAGGACAACACCCAGCCAGCCAGTCAGTCAGCCAGCCGGGGGCCAGACCTAACGGAAGCGAGGTAAGGAGGCGGACTCGCGCGCACCACATCTCCAGTCGCCAGATCATCCCCTTAGCCGCCCCACCACCAGGTATTGCGCCCCTCGTCCACCTGTGCTCCACCTCACCTGACGCTTGGGAGGGTATTCTTGGGGGCTGTAACTAATCCTCCACCTGTCCTAATCCACCTGATCTAACCCACATGTACCTACTTAATCTCTCCATCTCTCCTCCACCGAATGTTTGAAAAGGTATTGTTTGGGGCTCTAATTAGTCTTCCACCTGTCCTAATCCACCTGTCTTCCACCTCTTCATCACCTAAGGCTTGGGAGGGCGTTCTTTGGGTCTATAACTAATCAACGTGTTCTCAATGTTCTCAGGTCTCTGGTAATCGTTGTGTGAGTGTTTGGTGAAGTTCTTTGGGTTTCTAACTAATGCAAGTGTTCTCAGTGGTCT
>NC_066533.1:19109435-19179435 GCF_024679095.1 Eriocheir sinensis
GCATATATTTCTCCCTCCTCCCTTCGCCTACCCTTGACCCACATGAGTCTGGTGGCATTACGTGTGTTGTGACCGAGAGCACGAAGAATTTATTTACTGCCGGAGATATTTCATACAAGCCGGGATAACAAAGAGGAGTAGGAAGAGCAAAGGTTATTAGCTGTGATAGGGGGAAGGGAGAAGGAGGCGATAGGGAGGAGGAGAAAGGAGAAAGAATAGGTGGTGTTGAAGGATAGGCAACAGGGAAGGAGAATGGACATAGGAGTAAATGAAAAGGAAAATCATAAAAAATAAGAGAAATATAAAACTAGAAAATAAGAAGGGAGTGGATAAACAGAGAGGTAGGGAATGGAAAAAAGGGAGAAACAATGGGAGGAGGAGGAAGAAGAGTGGATGAGAGAGAGAGAGAGAGAGAGAGAGAGAGAGAGAGAGAGAGAGAGAGAGAGAGAGAGAGAGAGAGAGAGAGAGAGAGAGAGAGAGAGAGAGAGAGAGGAAGTGATTATTAATATGCATGTAACAATGAAGCTTGGGTGGGAAACGGGGGGGAGGGGGAGGAGGAGAAAGAGGCAGAAAAATATATAGAGCAAATTAAAGAAAAAAAAAAGACAGAGGAAACATATGTATAAAAAAGACGCCGGAAAAAAAATAAACGTGGGAAAATAGAAGAAAAAATAAATACGAAACTAATGAAAAATATGAGAAAAAAAGGAAACTGGGAAAATAAATAAAAATACTAAGAAAATATTAAAAAAAAGAAAGACAAAAAAAAAAACTCGGTAGGATATGAGGGAAAAATGAGGGAATTATAGATAAAAAATGAAACTTGGTAGTTAAATAAAGATACAAAAATAAATAAAAAGACAGAAAAAAATAAGGATTGAGCAATTAAAGCAGGCAGGAAGGGAGTCTAATACACGTCTAATACAAGGCACTAATTAAGACACAGGTAAATAGAGACCCGTATATATATATCACCTGTCCCTCTGCACACACACACACACACACACACGCACACACACACACACACACACACCGCTCTGAAGGACGAAAATATATTGACCTCCCACGCCGTCCCTTTAAAAGCCCTGCAGGAATCTCAAATATTTCCTTACACCGAGGGAAGGAAGGAGAGATAGATAGATAGATAGATAGATAGATAGATTGATAGATAGATAGATAAAGATAGATAGATAGATAGATAGAGAGAGAGAGAGAGAGAGAGAGAGAGAGAGAGAGAGAGAGAGAGAGAGAGAGAGAGAGAGAGAGAGAGAGAGAGAGAGAGAGAGAGAGAGAGAGAGAGAATAAAAGCAAATGAATATGAATAAAGCAAAAAAAATACTGAATTCCTTAGTCCGCTGCTTTCCTCTCTTCCTCCTTCATTCCTTCCTTCCTTTCCTCTCCTTCATATCTCCGTCCCTACCTCCTTCCTCCATTCCTTTCCTCTCTTCCTTCCTTCCTTCCTTCCCTTTCATATCTCCGTTCCTCACTCCTTCCTTCCTTCATTCCTTTCCTCTCCTTCTCCTTCATTAACCTTTCCTTATGACTAACAGGTAATAAAGAAAATTAGCAAAGAAGAAAATCGATGCATATCAATATTTACACTTAATTAACAAATCGGAGCGGATAGAATTCTTAACACACTGAATTTATGTACTAAAAAAATAAAAAGGTTAGGAGTTGAATTTACTTTTATATCGTGGCTCACTCCTCCTCTCTCCCTCCTTCTTTCTCCTCCCCTCCTTCCTTTCCCTCTCATATATCCATCTCTATCTAACTCTCTCCCTCCTTCCTCTCCTCCTTCCTTCCTCCCCCTCTCATATATCCATCTCTATCTAACACTCTCCCTTCCTTGCTCCATTTCTTCCTCCTTTTTTTTATATCAAGACAAATAAGTTACCGACAGAGGCGCCTTTCATACCTTCCTTTCTTCACCTGTCCACTCACCCCTGACCAGATATACCTTTTCTGCCCACCTGTTGAGCTTGTATACAAAAGGTGACTCTGCTATGCTCCTTAAACCGAATTTGTGACAGTATACTACCAATTATTTTTATATATAGTCACAGTGGAACATGTGTAGTAGTAGTAGTAGTAGTAGAAGATGAAAAAGTAGTAGTAGTAGTAGTAGTAGTAGTAGTAGTAGGAGTAACACCAACACCATCTCCCATTCTATCATATTTCCTATCAATCATCACCGCTCACTCATCAATACAGATTCTGACGCACCAATCATTTCCAGGTGAGTCGAGGAGGCCAGGTCGCTGCATTCGCCGGCAAGCTAAGTAAACTGCGCTAAGTAAGCAAGTTAGACCTTTGAAACTTAAGGCAGTAATAAATCCAGGTAATTGTACACTGACTGAACAGCTGAGAGGCAAACTAGGACGAATGAATGCTAAGAGAAGGAGGGGAAAAGAGAGAGAGAGAGAGAGAGAGAGAGAGAGAGAGAGAGAGAGAGAGAGAGAGAGAGAGAGAGAGAGAGAGAGAGAGAGAGAGAGAGAGAGAGAGAGAGAGAGAGAGAGAGAGAGAGAGAGAGAGAGAGAGAGAGAGAGAGAGAGAGAGAGAGAGAGAGAGAGAGAGAGAGAGAGAGAAGGAGGAAGAGAAGGAGGAGGAGGAGATAGATTGAAGGGATTTTGGATGTGATGGAAGGAGAGGGAGGGAGAAATAAACGTGAAAAATTGAATATCATAAAAAAAAAACTTGTTGAATTTACGATGAGGTTATCCAGGGCAGAGGAAGGAAGGGAAGGTGGTCTGAAGGGACGATGGATAAAAAGGGAAGGAGTACGGAGATGGAGGAGAAGGGAAGAAAAGAGAGAGATGGAAAAGGAGAGAAGGATGGTAGTCTATGCGAAGGAGAGAGGGAAGAAATCGGTGGATAATAAAGAAGGGAAAAAAAAGACAGAGAAAAAAAGAATGGGAGAGGAAAAAGAGAAGAGATAAAGAGAGTGGATGCTGGGGAAGGGAAGAGGGAAGGGAGCTAATGGAGGAAAGGGAGGAGGGGAGAGAAATGGAGACGGGGGCCAGAGGAGGGAAAAATAGTGGAGGAAAGGATACAAAAGAAGATGGAGAGAAAGGAAAGACAGGGGAAGAGGGGGAGAGGGGATGGAGAGAGGGGAAGTTAATACAGGAGAAGAGGGAGGGGAGGAGAGGGAGGGATGTTTCTCGGGGTGTTGATGTTGGCTGCCCACTAATCTGCCTCCCCGCGGGCCGCCCAGAATGGTTGGCTCCAGAAAGGTCGTCGTGTCGGCCCTGCTGGTGCTGAACGTGGCGCTGGTGCTGGTGGTGCTGCCGCCGTCCGCCTCCGCCGCCTCCAACAGGAAGGTGACCGTTTGCATCAAGAACTGCGGCCAGTGCAAGAAGATGTACACCGACTACTTCAACGGCGGCCTCTGCGGGGACTTCTGCGTGCGCACCAAGGGCCGCTTCATCCCGGACTGCAACAAGCCGGACGTCCTCATCGATATGTTCCTCCAGCGGCTTGAGTGAGCGAGACGAGGCGTTGGTGTTGTGGCCTCGGTGGTGTCGTGGTTCCTCCCGCTGAACAGAGCTCCCCCGCCGCCCCACAACCCAGGTCACGGTCATACTGATGGTTCCTGAACGTGCTGGTCTGCGGTGACAGCGACGGCGGGAGCGAGGGAGTGCTGACGGTGAGTGCTGACGGTGTTGACGCCCTCTGGCTGACCTTCTCCCGGCCGCTTGTATGGACAGGTCGGGTAGGCGAGAGCTGCTGCTTCATGTGCCGGTATCCTGATGCTGAGACTCTAGCGCTTGACAACGAAGGCGGAGAGATGCTGTATAGAGCTTCCTTTCCTTTCTTCATTCACTTCCTTCCCTGCCTTTCCTCTTAGCCCTCCAAGTATGTGTCTCCCTTGATGCTAATTGGACTGGGACACCGTTCTTTCCTTTCAAGTATGTGTCTCCCTTGATGCTAATTGGACTGGGACACCGTTCTTCCCTTTCAAGTATGTGTCTCCCTTGATGCTAATTGGACTGGGACACCGTTCTTCCCTTTCAAGTATGTGTCTCCCTTGATGATAATTGGACTGGGACACCGTTCTTCCCTTTCAAGTATGTGTCTCCCTTGATGATAATTGGACTGGGACACCGTTCTTCCCTTTCAAGTGTGTGTTCCCTTTCCTCAGATGTGTGTACGTGCTTAAGATATATTTTTGTACGAGACTTTACATTTGTGCTGAATAAAACCGTGTAAAAGGAAGATAATCTGTTTCTCTTTGCCTTCAATATCCGTACGCCAAGCTTGTATATTGTTAGCGAACGTCCCGAAACGCAGATGTCCGTAGGAGAAGGAGGAGGAGGGCGAGGAGGGGAATGGTGATTAGGGGGAGAAAGAGGATGGGTGGATGGCGTAGAAGAGTTGATTCAAGGCGTAAGGAGGAGGAGGAGCAAGATTATAAAAGAGTGACTGGTGAAGAGAATGGAAGAGTGCTTGGGAGATGAGGATAGGAGGAGGAGGATGGGTGGTTGATGGAGGAAGAGGTGGGTGGATGCAGTAGAAGAGTTGATTCAAGGCGTAAGGAGAAGGATGAGGAGCAAGGGTGATTGTTGAAGAGAATGAGTGCTTGGGAGATAAGGATAGGAGAAGGAGGAGGAGGAGGTGGAGGAGTATTGTGTTGCGTGCAGGGTTGGGTTGTGTTGCGAGAATCGAGGGCGAAAAGAACTTGTGTTGGAAATATGGACGCACACGGAACCGAACTTGCAGGGAAAAACATCAGTACAGAAATGATTAAGGTCTTACACCCGACGCACTTTTAAACAAACAACAAAGGGGGACAGATCCAAATAAATTAAATGTAGTGAAACCGAGATAAAACATTGGCTGACTTTCTTTTCTCTCTCTCTTTCATCCATTCGTCACCAATTCGTAGACGTTTAAACACAAATAGACAGATAGATGGGCAGATAGACGGTTAGATAGATAAACAGACGGTGTACCTTGAATTAAACAAACACAAAGAGAAGGAAAAACCGCCGCGTGCGATAATTTAATACAATAGGAAGTATAACTGACCTCCCTTCCCTTCCCTTCCTTCCTTCCTGAATTTCTGTTTGTTCCGGTTATGCATGTACACACACACACACACACACGCACACACACGTCCTTGCTTGTTTTTCATAGTGCATTAAACTCTAAATTAAACTTCCTCGTGTATATATTTCCTTTAGTTTGCCTTCTTAACTATACTGATTAAACATAGACGGAATAAAACAAATAAAACAATAATGAATAATGTTAACACTCACCCGTACTCTTCAGTCCTCGGTCCCCAGAAGACAGCAACTATTTTCGTCCAAGAGTTTCCTGGGTCACTGATATTACGGACTTCAACTGTCATCCTTAAAACTGTATTAATCTATATTGTCTAACCCTCCTTGCGTGTCTACAGCTTCCCAAGACGTCAGGCACTTTATATTTCGTCCAAGAGTTTCCTGGGTCACTGATATTACGGACAAAAAAGGAAAATAGGAGGGAAACTTAAGCAGTCAACCCGCCGAATTTTCAACTGTCATCCTTAAAACTGTATTAATCTATATTGTCTAACCCTCCTTGCGTGTCTATGGCTTCCCAAGACGTCAGGCACTTTATATTTCGTCCAAGAGTATCCTGGGTCACTGATATTACGGGAAAAAAGGAGAAATAAGAGTGAATATTTAAGCACTCGACCCGCCGATGGTTCAACTGTCACTGGGTGTGTTTACGTTTGGGAGACGGTTCGGCGGAGTGCCACTTCGCCGACGGTCTCGGGACGTCCAACGGTCCAAGATGATGGGCCATTCCTACAGTAGGCTTTGAACATTGGGGAGGCGATTCTTCATAGTTTTCTTCTTTGTTATTGGTTAAAATGTGAATTATTTGAGTTAAGGAAAATGAAACATGGAAAAAAAACCCATTTATTTGTAACAAAAAGGTACACACATGCAAATGAAAAAGACGACATTAAAATGCATTAAAATGTTGGTTTATTAATGAGAGTGAAAATAACAATAATCGTCCTTTGTTTTATTTTCTGTCAATATCGGACCATTCTCCTTACGCATTACGTATAAATGGCTTAATGAGAAGGAAAACAATACATGCCGCCCACGTATAGATTAATTATTTTGCTGAATGGTTCAAATGAAAGGTCTAGCATATAACCGATACTTTTAATAACAATACCACAAGCATCCAAATCTATCGTACACAGGCAATATCCGTATCACTCTTTATAACATCATATACGCCAATGAAATTCCCGTCAATGAAGCTAAAATGACTTACGATCAATGATTTTAATGTTTGTTTGTTTTCATTATCCTTATCTTGTATGCTTTTTTTTTCTATTTCTATTTCAAGAGGGAGATGAGAATAGCTAACGAGATGCCTGTGTGTGTGTGTGTGTGTGTGTGTGACCTTACCTCCACCCACACACACCTGTCATAAAATTTGCGTTAATTAACCTATCTCACGCGCTTCCCATAACACACCTTCCTCCCCTTCCCCTCCCCTCCACCCTATACTACCCCTTCCCTTCCAGCCTCCCTTCTTTTACCCCTTCCCTTGGTCACCCCTCTCCTCTCCCCTTGCCACCTCTCCCCTCACCCCTGTCATTACTTCCCGTGTACTATCAGAATATTAATCATCAGAGGGAAGAGTCATCGCAGAAGTGGGTCAAGATATGGAACAATGGACTATCGAGTAGATTAATAGAGGTTGGGTGAAGTTAATTTGTCGGGGTTTTATTACGCTGCGTCGCTTTTCAGGTGTGCGTTGTGTGAATGGTCTAATAGATGGCGTGTTTATGAACTTTATTTGTTAAGTTAAAGGTAAGGGTGGACACATACACTATAGGGCCATATTTTTAAACCTTTCAAGGCCCAAGAACACAACTTTGACAACGCTTTCTCGGGTAGTTTGGGCATTTCCAGGGGTAGTTCTTTGACCCTGGTGGTAGTGTGACAAAGCTTCTGTAACATGAACGTGGAAATAACATTGATCACAACGCTATTAATATCCTTTTCGGTCTTTGGAAATAGCTGATGTGAGAGGCGGGGGCGTCTGAAAATACCGGCCTATAGGTGTGCGTGGCTGCTTTGAACCGGGCCAGCAGAGCCATAGCCCGTAATATTGGCAGATTTTGGGGGGGGGCTAGAAGCATAACAGTGCCATGAGTTGTGGGGAGGAGGAGGGGAGGGTGGCGAGCGAAGCGGGGGTATACAGATAAGGTGCCCGATAAACAGTAACTACAATAAAACAGCTAACGAGCCTACACCATACAATTGCACCCTCCTATACTGTCTTTCCTCTTCCCCCACCTGTACCGTTGCCACTAACCCACTTCCTCTTCGTACTATACCCTTGATTAAAAAAAAAAGCGAGCATGCGCAGGTGGGGAGTTCTTTTGTTAAATGAGCACAATTAGGGGCATTCTGGGGCCGATATAAAAACATTTGGGGGCTATAGGCATCCCTAGACCCCTAAAAAATTAAGGCCCTGCATGCGAAACACTAGACCAGATTAAGATTAAGTATATAGCTAACAACTGCAGCGCGGAACGATGAACTTACTAGAAGAATAAGGAAGGAAGAAGGGAGGAAGAAAGAAGGAAGAAGGAAGGGAGAAACTCACACACACACACACACACACACACACACACACACACACGCACACACACACTCCGTCAGCGGCATCAAGTAAAACACAGCGAGGGGCTTATTAAAACTCCTCCCCCGCCCGTGTGTCCTCCCGCCCAGGCACTATTGTTGCGGCGCCGGCAGGGTCACGGCCTTGTCCAGTGTCACTATATGAGCCCCCCCGGACCATGCACTGCTGACACTACCGTCTAGACTGGCTCTCTCGACACACACGTTCTGTCCCTTGGTACGTTTTTTGGTACGTTTCAACACCTGGGTTTTTCATTTTATTTTGTGTGTGTGTGTTTTAATCCTCCCTTCCCTCCCCCTTCGCCACCTCGTTCCTTGCGCGTCCCATCAATTTTAGCTTTTTCATCAGTGTTATTTACCTGTTCTCTGTGTGTGTGTGTGTGTGTGTGTGTGTGTGTTACTGATGGTAGCTGCGTATTATTTCTTTCTTATATATGCATTCTATTATGATTTCATTCTGCGATGCTTCATTATTTATTAGATTATAGCTTTATCTACATTACGAGTCAAAAGATAGAAAAGTAACGAATTTGAAGTGTTACGTTATAGAAGCGAAGTCTTACGATAAAGCGAAGAAGTTACTACGTTAAAAACACACCAAAGCCACATCACAGAACACGTAACAAAAGATCATTCACACCAAGAAGGCAAAAAACAACACAAAACTAAACCACACGATATATTCACCAATGCCTGAACTCAAATCCATCGTTCCCAGGTCCATGATGTTCCGCTTAAACCTGATGATGGCGGTGATGCTGGTGGGCGTAGCGGGCGTACTGGCAAGCACCTCAGCCACGCCCACGGACCCACCACCACCTGTCACCACCCTAACAGATGAGTATACGGACACGGACACGCCCACGCCCACGGACACACCGGAGGACCGCAGCAACACGACGAAGGAGAAAGGCACAAACCGAGTCCTCAATTACGGAGTGGTCGCCGGCGGGGCCTTTGGGGCTTATGAATATGACAGCGATGACTACCTCAGAGGCTACCCTTACCCCCTACCCCAGCAGCCCTTCCTTCCCGGCCCTAATCCAGGGATCCCCGGTCTTAATCCAGGCTTCCCCGGTCTTGATCCAGGCATCCCCGGTCTTAATCCAGGCATCCCCGGCCCTATCCAGCAGGGCCTTCTCCCGCCCTTCCCCGGTGCTTTTATCCCGACGGGCTCATGCAAATATTACTGTCCCGGCCGCTGGCACAACCAAGTCTACTGCTGTGATAGTGAGTATGGTGACGGGTGCTGGTTTTGGGGGTGATAGTGAGTGAGTGATGGTGAAATTGTAGGTTACTGATAGTGATAGCGACTGATTGACTGACTGGAAGTGAGTATAGTGACGAATGCAAGTTACTGATGGTGATTGTTACTGACTGACTGAATGATAGTGAGTAGTGACGAGTGCAGGTTACTGGTGGTGATAGTGATTGACTGCATGGTGATGGTGATTTTGTAGTGACGAGTGCAAGTGATAGTGACTGAGTTATAGTAAGAGTGATCGAGTATATATAGTGACGAATATGTTACTGATGGTGTGATATAGTGACTGACTGACTACATTGATGGTGAAATCGATTAATAATAGTGACGAGTCCAAACGTTTCCAAACACACACACACACACACACAGTCATTTCAACTTTCTATATAGCAGTAATTAGCGGACTTTTTATGTATTTCTTCTCTTGACCTACTTTCTTTACCATAAAACAAACAAATACAGAAACAAACACACCCACATACACACTAAACAGCTTCACGTGACTCTCCTCTCTCCACTTTCAGACACACCCTCGTTCGGCGGCGGCTTCCGGTGTCCCAGGGTACGCGACAACTGCCCAGGTAAACAGTACTTCCGCCACGTGAGATTCTGCGCGCAGGACCAAGCGTGTCACTTCGGGGAGCTGTGTTGTCTAGACGTGTGTATCGGACGCCACGTGTGTAAGACCCCGGATAGGCGCTAGATCAGGATGCTTCAAGAGGGAGGTGGAAATCGGGTTTTTAAAGGGATATGGATGAAGGTACGAGTATGGAAGACCCCGGAAAGGCGCTAGGTCCGGGGTGCTTCAAGAGGGCGGTGGAAATCGGGTTTTTAAAGGGATATGGATGAAGGTAGAAGTATGGAAGACCCCGGAAAGGCGCTAGGTCCGGGGTGCATCAAGAAGGGAATGTGGAATTAAGTTGCGGGTTTGTAAAGGGATATGGATGAAGGAAGGAGTGTGGGTGCTTCAAGAGGGAGGTGGAAATCGGGTTTTTAAAAGGATATGGATGAAGGAAGGAATGTGGAAGACCCCGGAAAAGGCGCTAGGTCCGGGGTGCTTCATAGAGGGAAGTGGAAATCGGGTTTTTAAAGGGATATGGATGAAGGAAGGAGTGTGGAAGTTTTGGTATTAAGGAAAGGATGTGTATATATGTTATGGGTTTTAGGGATGTGTGAAACAGGGGGTGAGGACGGTATGAGTTCAAGTGGGATGTGATGTCAAGGAAATGTGGGAGTTATGGGTTTAAGTGATATGTGTCAAGGGAGGGGTGATGTTGGTTTAAGGGATGTGTTAGGTAGAGGATACAAGAGGTGTGAGTTCAAGAGGGATATGTGACAAGATGTGTAAGTTATGGGTCTAAGTGGGCTGTGTCAAGGAAGGGAGATGCAAGATATGGGCTCAACCTTAACATTTAAACCATTACTATAGTTGTTACCTCACATAGTATTACAGTATTCATCTTCACTTCCCTTCATTGTAGTTTTGTAGACTATGAAGTTAATATGTAAAAAAGTAAATAGAGAGATAGATAGATAGATAGTTTTTCTAATTCAAATACTGGTACCTTCTTACATAGACTATACAGACAAGCATGTACAGTATATATATCTAGGTTTAAACACTGAAATATCTGTTACTCAGTGCTTCAATATTTCCTAACCAAAACTATGGGACATTTCGTCACCCAAAAACACATATTTGCCAAGGCTTTCGTGGGAGTTTGGAGCATTTCCAGGGGTAGTTTTATGACCATGGTGGTAGTGTGACCCTTCTTCTGCACCATGAACCTAAGAAACACACATTTGGTAAGGCTTTCATAGGAGTTTGGGGCATTTCCAGGGGTAGTTTTAAGACCTTGGTGGTAGTGTGACCCTTCTTCTGTACCATGAATCTAAGAGACACACATTTGGTAAGGCTTTCATAGGAGTTTGGAGCATTTCCAGGGGTAGTTTTATGACCATGGTGGTAGTGTGACCCTTCTTCTGCACCATGAACCTAAGAAACACACATTTGGTAAGGCTTTCATAGGAGTTTGGAGCATTTCCAGGGGTAGTTTTATGACCATGGTGGTAGTGTGACCCTTCTTCTGCACCATGAACCTAAGAAACACACATTTGGTAAGGCTTTCATAGGAATTTGGGGCATTTCCAGTAGTAGTTTTATGACCCTAGTGGTAGTCTGACCCTTCTTCTGTATCATGAACCTAAAGAAACACTCATTAGAACCCGACTGACCCCCTCTTTGACCTTTAAAAATAGCTGATGATAGAAGCAAGAGGGCCTCATAACACCAACCTGTGTCTCATTAATACACAATTACATTAAAGAATTCATTTATTTATCCTTGTCCCCTGTGTAAAAGATAAATCAAGACATATGAACACTGAATAAAAATAAATAATGTCCTATGACGATACCAACTGATTATTACAGGAAAGTACATAAGAGATAACTTAATAAACACAATATTAATGCAAACAATGGATATGGAAAATTAATAAGCAAGATAAAAAAGTTTCTCTATAATCACTGAGCCGTCAAGAGTAAGAGCCAGTTTTACAATCCAACACAGTGGCTTTGTAATCTTCCGAACCAAAGTATTCAATCTTCCATTCAAACTATTCAATCTTCTATTCAAACTATTCAATCTTCTATTCAAACTATTCAATCTTCTAATCAAACTATTCAATCTTCTATTCAAACTATTCAATCCTCTACAATCCACAATGGTTACTAGGTTTTCGACGCAACACCAGATACACAGCTTGGAAGAGATATCCCGTTTATGGTTTCCTCAAATTTCTGAACTTGAACAGGGACATGAAACACTGCATAAGGAATTTCCGAAGTCCATGTCATTGGTTCGGAGGCTTACTAACCCATCATGGTGAACTGCGAAAGTGGCCCCAAGTCTGATGGACACAACACACCACAACCTCACCATCACAGCTCACACGATTACGACTATAACCTCTACAGCGGGAAACAGATGAAACATATGGTTAGCGACATCTGACAGCACTCCCTCCTCTATCACACGACAACTGTGATTCTGTGTCTTTTAATGCAGATGTCATTACTATAGAAGATTACAGAGAGATTTTATGGTTTGTATTATTAAACGTATCTGGTTCCCATTACGGCTGTTTCCCATGGCCACAGTGAAGGTTAACCGGGTTTTCATGGGTGTTTTTCCCGGTCAAGGTGCAGAAGTTGTGTAAAATTATCACTAGCATCACAAAACAGTCCATGAAAATCCCAGCAACTTCCACGAGAGGCTTTTTCAACAGGCAAACTGAGGTGTCGATATGCTTAAAAATACACTATGTCCCTATGTTATCACCTACATCTGGGAGAGAGAAACACTGCTATCAGAAACTGTTCATTAGTCCTAAAGTAGATCATTCAAACTAGCTCAATGGAGAGTTTTCACAAGAAGGCAACCAACAGGCAGTATGCTCATAATGTAACTGGTGGTGACTGCATGTGATGGCTGGTCACAAGGTTGTCGCCAAACTGACTAAACCTTTGAGGATGAAGTAGATTACATTCATACTAGAAATGAGTGAATTAATGGAGTCTTTAGGTACAGTTGTAAAAAAGGGATCGAAGACCTTCAGGACGAGTGAATAGAATTGGAATCAATAGATGTTGTGTTGTGTTGGTTAGGTGGATACTTATAGGTGTATTCTAGCTATTGGAACCCACTTCAGTTCTATTCACTTGAAGTTGTGTTGGTTAGGTGGATACTAATGGGTGGATTCTAGCTATTGGAACCCACTTAACCACTTCGATTCTATTCACTTGAAGTTGTGTTGGTTAGGTGGATACTGATGGGTGGGTATTGGAACCCATTTAACCACTTCAATTCTATTCACCTGATACTTTTTTTGCCAACTCCACATCAGAAAATAAGAAGCCTATGTATATAAACAGACACCATCACACGTCCGACCTCAAGAATGGGAGAAGATGGACTACAAATAAGAACATAAGGAGTCTGCAAGAGAAATAGAAGTAGTAGAAGAAGAACTAAAATAACTATTAGGCACAACATTCACGCTAGGGGAATTCTGTCAAGCAATTAAGTGCCAACAAAATATTTTAAGCAGGAGAGAAATTGTTATCCCAAGTTAGCAGGAATTGTAACAAGACTCCTGATGAATTTTCTCCCATAAACAGCAAAGGAAGTGAAGGTTGTTAGATATGGGTGTGGTTTCTTGTTAATATAAATAACAACAAATATAAGAACAATATCAACAGGAATTATAAGCTTTTCCAATGCCCTCTTCATCTCTTCCATAAATAGCAAAAAAGTAAAGGTTGTTAGATGAGTACAGTTTCTTGTTAATATAAATGAAAAAACAATATCAACAGGAACTATGAGGTCTCCCAATGCCCTCTTTATGAGTCTTCTTCCATAAACACACACAAAAGGCAAAAGGTGTTAGATGAGGACAGTTTCTTGTTAATATAAATAAATAAAACAATATTAACAGGAATTATATAAGGCTTTCCAATGCCCTCTTCACGATTCTTCTTCCATAAGCACACACAAAAGGTAAAAGGTGTTAGATATATGGGTATAGTTTCTTGTTAATATAAATAAATGAAACAATATCAACAGGAATTACGAGGTCTCCCAATGCCCTCCTTATGACGACTCTTCCATAAACACACAAAAGGTAAAAGGTGTTAGATGAGGACAGTTTCTTGTTAATATAAATAAATAAAACAATATTAACAGGAATTACATATATATAGGTTTTCCAATGCCCTCTTCACGATTCTTCCATAAACACACAAAAAAGTAAAGGGTGTTAGATATATGGGTGTAACTTCTTGTAGTTATAAATAAATAAAACAATATCCGCAAATAGCAAGTTGTACGGGGTATAATAACTTGGTCAAAGATTTGTGCAACAAGAACGAGGCTTCAACACTGTCAAATCATCACTCATAATTACAGTGGCTTTTTTTCCTATCATCAGGGAGGGAAGGATCGGTCTCGCTTAAGAAATATACACACACACATGGACTAGTTACATCCTCGCTAATTCACATCTCTCACACACACTTAAAACCAATTACATGACGGCTGTGAATAAAAAGTGTAAGTGCAGATAGTCTATAGTATACCATGATCCATTGTATCTGTTTTCTGTATACGATTTTGAAGGATGAGCGTGACCATACCAATATATATGAACGATATATCATGTACATAGATTTTTCACCTGAGGATGATCAAAGGTTCCAAAGAGCAATCTTCAGGTGTATTATTGATGAAGCACAGCACACACACTTCAGGTAACCAGTCAGGGTGTTCCAGGGGTTCTCATGGCCACTAACAATATTCTCACACTTATAAAAAAAAAATAGACATGACGATGGCTCCTCCTAGCACCCACAAGTAAACCCTTAGTCTCTGGTGATGTTCAGAAGCACAAGCAACCATTGTTCAGTCCTACACAGGGGCGTACCCAGAGCTGTAAAAGGGGGGGGGGGGGTCTTCTTCCACTAAATGTGGACCTTTGAAGCCACTTGAAGAGTGGTGTGTGGCGAGAGAATCGAGCCAAATCAGCTGGAGGTTCAGGATTTTGAAAAATTGACATTTCTGGTGCATTTTCCTGGACCCTTTAGCAGATGGGGGGGATCTGACCCCCCTGGGTATGGCCCTGTTACAAAAGTCAGATTAAGAAAAAAATAAATGACATGGGGAAGACCTTTCAAGGCTGGGTGTCCAGTGCAAAGTGGGATGGATCTATATATGTAGTGCGTCTGAGGTGGGTGGGCAGGTGTGGTGGGTGGGTGTGTGTGGTGGGTGGGCAGGTGTGGTGTGTGGGTGTGTGTGCTGCAGGCAGTGCGGCCGACAGTGTTAAGAAAACTTGGAGAATGTCAAGGCAAAACATGTTTACAAAACTATGATGAAAAAAGTTACAAGTGATCAGTTAATATTGAATAATAGTAGTTACATGTATATATAAGCTTCATGTATATAATATGGATGAAATAAAAAAAATACATTCAGATCTGGCAGGGCTTGACAAATTTCTCATTATTGTACTGTATGGCTGTGACACCACCTCATGTTCAGCATGCTACTGTATTTGTGTGGAAGGTAGTGGAAATAAATTATCAAATATGGAATGTAAAAGCCGAGAACTGGAAACTCGGTACCTTTAAACGCTAGAAATATCAGCATGGAAATGTGTCCACAACCTGCAAGAACTTGAGATGAGAAGTGCATTATGTTTGGGATTTGCAAGAACTTGAGATGAGAAGTGCATTATGTTTGGGATTGAAACCTTTCATGGCTTTACAGGTAACAAGTCCAATTCTATCATTGGCATGGTCAGACCAGAATGACTGTCAGATTATGAAAACCTCTATAACCATACATAGCATGTTTACGAGAAACCCATTCATTACCTACCACTGTGCTGCTTTATACATAACAAGTTTCAATTCTGTCATTATTGCCATGGGTGGAATGGAATGGGTGACTGTCACAGATTATGAAAACCTCAACAACCCTTCTTAGCATGTTTAGGAGAAGCCCATTCATTACCTACCACTGTGCTGCCCTCGTGTGACTTTCTATTATACCGACAGAACTTTTGCAGCAGCTCCTATGCTCTCTTTGTTCTAATTAAAAATCACAGCCTCAAAAAAGAACTTCATGCTGACTACGGTTCCACTAACACTCCATTGGGTCATTCTCTAAAAAAAGAGTGCAAATCCATAATCATAAATGAGCTACTATAATTATGGGGCTGGCTTCAAGGACCCACATCACTGTAACACTACTCTATATGGCCTGTTCTTGAAGACATGAGGCATTGCTATCGACAGTATCATATTACCGAAAATCCCAACTCATTTACATATATCTATATCTAAAATGTGTATGTGCTCATATAACCATTACTTGTATGTTGATGAAACAGGGATACATGTTCAACATAACACGAGGCACAAACTAAAATTCAACAACGACAAGTTTGGTGCGTAGAAATATAAAACACACAAATGATACAATTTGTACTGCACATACAAAGTTCACAAACACCACAGCAAACAGTGCATATGCAAATACCAAGAATTTTTCATTGCATACATAAAAACAAAGGAAACTCTGAGAAGAATCGAATCAGAAAAAAAACCCATGACAGTCCACAGATGGAGGAGAAATGACTGCCGATGATGCATGATGACCGGTAGGAGAGAGGAAACCCTGCAAAGAGACACATATTCACTGGTCTTGCATCCCGGTTAAAATCACCCATCACTCCACCAGAGAAAAAAATCCAGTGTTGTAAGATCCTTCAGTCAGGTGCACGCATCCCAGTCTTCTAGGACAGCTTGGTGGCGATCTTGCAGCTGGAGAGCTTGCTTGTGCGTGCTGCCTCCTTCTCGGCCTTGCGTCGCAGCTGCTCCTGTCTCCGCCGCTCCCTTTCCAGCTGTCGCTTCTCCCGCAGGACAGCATCGAGGTCGGCCTCCTCCTCAGCCTCGTCCTCCCAGCCACCCCCTGTGTCGTCCCATTCCCCCAGCTCGGAGGACTGTGGCAAGGAAAGACTCATTACTAGCAGAGTGGAAACAAGGAACATGTGCAAAGATTATACCATGTGGGACCAGGAATATGGCTTCAAAATGCTGAGAAAAAATAAAGAGGTAAGAATATGTATTAGAGACGGAAATATACATAGAATTAGGAATATATATCAATGAGTTTAGGTGTCAAGAATATGTACAGACAGGAATATGGCTTCAAAATGCAGAGAGAAAAAAAAAAAAAAAAAAAATAATAATAGAAACAGGTAGCCAAAAATATATGTACATAAAAAAAGGAATACATTAAAAAGTATAAATTTTTATCCTACAGTGGACTAACAGGTTGATGATGATGAAAGTGAAGTTTAGTGGCCTTTTTTTTCTCATTACTTTTTTTGCCCTAGAGTTGCTTCCTTTACTGTAAAAAAGGAAAACAAAAGAGGTGAGTTAGCTACCTGCAGGATGGGGTCCGAGAGGGATATGGACAGCCTGTTGGACACCTGCTGCTCCTCCTCGGGGCGTTCTAGTATCACCACTTGCGGCTTCTTCTCTATGCTGGGTGCAAGGTCCTGGAATAGAAGTGTTCTTAACCCCTTGTCTCCGGATTTCCTCAAGAGGACATCACCAAGCTACAGGAATGGAACAAAAGTGGCTGCTGCAATTCAATGAAGAAAAATGTTAAGTCCTGTCACCTTGGGAGGGGATATCCAGCATACCAATACCACTAGGGAAACACTCCACTATCCACCACAGAGGCAGAGATAGACCTGGGAGTATACGTTACCAGGCTACCAGTGAAAGCCAAATCCATGCCAATTGCAGCGGAAAGGTTAAAAGGAATAATAAACAAGATTAAAACATGGCTACCAGTGAAAGCCAAATCCATGCCAATTGCAGCGGACAGGTTAAAAGGAATAATAAACAAGATTAAAACATAAGTGAATAAGTGATATGTAGTATTTCTGACCTCAAAGTAATTTGGCTCAGGTTCTGGCTCTGGCTCTGGCTCTTGCATCTTCCTCTGCTGGCTGAGCCTGTACTGGTTGATCTGCTGCTGCAGGATTGACGCTTGGGACGGTGGGGCTGACCGTCCTCCCCCGTCGCTCACCACGGCGGAGGGGACGTCCCAGGAATCCCAGGTTCCAAGGGTTTCTTCATTGTGCTGGAAATATGTTTAGTTTTATTATTATAAAAGAGAAGCCAATTTAGCGTGGAGGCGTCTTTATGCTCTCCTTTTGAAAGAGTTTGCCGTAAGCACCATGCATTACCCCGTTTCCTTGTATATGTGTATCATGAATATCAGTCTTGCCACTGCAGTTAGTCTACATAATCTGTTAATCCCATCCACTGTCTAATCTTTCCTTGATATTGTTTACAAATTCTCTTTCATCAGTTCATTCCGAGTTTCAGCTGACCACAGCATTCACGATTACAATGTTTCCCAGAAGGCGAGAGAAACAGTTTAACTCTGGAGAACATAGTTTGGGGCTTATAATGACTGTGTGGGACTGTCAAACTGGCCCTATGTAGTGTTCACGAGTACGATGTTTCCCCAGAAAGTGAGAGAAACGAGCTCACCTGTCCAGGCTGTGTGCCAAGGCTGGGGTCTGCTCCTATGGACACAGCAATGGGGAGGTGCGTCTCAGATATCCGCCTCTTCCGCAGACAACAGAAACAGCGCCGAACCAGAGTCAGCAGCAGCAGGAGGACAGACTTCACCTTTCTGAATGCTACCAACACCAGCATTCTGGAAAATAAGTGCAAAAAGAAGTCATGCAATCAGGGACATTTACTTTAACTTGTATTAGCAGTAGGAGCAACCTAATGGGAAAGAAGAAATAGAGGCTGAGGGTCAAGGCTTTGGTTGTGAACTTGACCTGGTTTGGCGAGTGGACCCGGCCGCATTGTGCCCAAATTATAGTGCATTAGTGTAATAAAGTGAGGAAAAGATAAATAATACAGTGCCATTGACAAGCAAAAGTGTGTGTGTGAGATTGATTATTGGGAGGAGGAGGAGGGAACAGAAAATACAAGGGAAGGAAACAAAGATTGAAGAAAATATAAGCAAAGAAATGCCAATAAAATAAAAAAATGAGAAAAAATACAAGAAAATAAACAACACTAAGATAAAAAATGAGAAAAAATGAGATGATTAAGCACAGGAGGAGGAGGAAGAGGAAGAGAAGAAGATGCAGAAGAAGAACAAGATGAAGAAGACATCTGAGCACCTTCATGAATTGGGTCTTCCTGTTGAGAGTCCAGCTTGAAGGGTAACCCCGGCCGGCCACTTTCTTCTTCTTCCTCTTCTGTGGACCTCTGACTCTTTATTTCGCCTCCTCGGCCTCCACACCTTAATCCTCTTTCCTTTTCCAGCCTTCAGTGATTTATTCTCCCTCTTCTTCAGTGTTTTGGGGGGTTAGTTAGGCCATTTTTGTCCTCTCAGGGATGTAAACAGTCCAGTCTGATCTTGACCTTGATCTTGATGTCACAGGAGGCTTGAGATTTCTCCTCAGATGGGTAAAATGGTGATAACAGGACAGAACAACATCCACATGGAGGAAATAAATAGCTAGATGGAAGAGGAGAAAAAATCTTGAAAATGATTGGAACAGAATAAGAGTTAAAGATATCAAGAGACTCATTGATGGCCTGGAAAAATGGCAAACAGGAGCAGCAGAAAAGTCAACTAAAGGGGAGAAACAGACGAACAAGACCAAAAAAGCAAAATCAGGGGAAGAAAAGAACAGAAAACATCAGTTGAGAGTGAGTGTATAGAGAGGCGATACAAAGCGGAACAGGTCATAATAAGAAGTGCAGTCGCCTAATAATTATAACTTTAGCGTTCTCTCCCTATTGTTTTCTTGTTTATGGGTGTCGCTACATCCCCTTTTGACGACCACTGGTTGTGCTGGTATGTGGTAGCGTGGTAGAAGTCTACATTCCCGAGCGCTGGTCCCGGATGGTAAGGCCTCAGGACAAGTGAACACTCGTTCCGAGGTTTGTGACCAGAAGGGCGTTACTTGTGTGATTAATTATGGAAGGTGGGAGGATTTCCGTGTGAACCACTTGAGACAGTATTAAGAAACTGGATGGTGATAATGTACTATGGGGGGCGTGTGTAAGGGCTGGCAGGGCGGTTTGCAACTGTCTACTAAAAACAGCTGGGGAACAAGACAAACCAAAGGGTAACCTTTTATATCTGTATAGATTAATCCCCTCAGTAAATGTGGTTAAATCCCGGCTTGGTTCATCTAAAAGCACTTTATAGTATGCATCTTTCATATCTAAGGTGGCATAGTATTGCTGTCCCGACACTCTCTACTAGTGCCTCAAGTTTAGGTAGAGGGTGTATGTCTGCTGCTAAATGGGTATTAACCTTGCGGTAATCTAGGCACATTTTCTCGCCGGACGGTTTACAGACCTATTTGTGACCCAGGCGGCGGTAGATGGTTCTATTAAGTCTCTCTGCGCTAGGTCCTCTATAATCTCTGCTATTAGCTCCTTTGCTTTTTCTGGGTATCTATAAATGGGGGCCCTGCATGGCACGAGATTCTCGACATTACTGTGGGCTGGGGGCGCTGTTATCAAGCCTAACTCATTTTTGTCTACCATAAATAACTACTCTTTTGCCTCCGGAAACTCTTCAAGGTTACTGTTTATTATTTCATAACTTGCCAGGAATACCCATTGATGTAGTGTTAGGTCTAATTTACTATTATTGATCATTGGGAGGAATATTTTTTCTTCCTCGGTTACCTCCGTAATGAGAGGAAACCCTCCTTGCACGTTCTTATGTTCCGGGTCAACCACCAGGGTAGTACCAGGTGCTTCATCCACTTTGATTTCCCTCATAGCGGCACTGAAAGGTGGTAATTTTAATTTTGCTCTTAGTCTCACGAAAGCTTTGGTCGGGGAAGATTTGTTGGTGGTAATGGATTGGATCTTTATGAGAGTCACCTTCCCGTATAGCGAATGTTCATGATATTTAAGTGGGTAGGTGACATTATTCCAGATAATTTTCTTGTTTCGGTGGTCAAGGGTTAGGGTTACTCTTCCCAGGGCATTCATGCCCAACAACAACGCTGGTTCTAAGTAATTATCGGGTACGATGGCTAGGGGTACTTCTAAAGGTTGGTTGTCACCAACTATGATGGAGGTAGTGGTTTGCCCTAGGATTCTGAGTTTCTTCCCTGTGATCCCTTGTAATTGCGGGATGGTTTTTCCTGTAACCACCTTGAGATTGAGTTGTTGCACCACTCTTTGATTAGTGACATTTCGCTACCAGTATCGAGCAGGGCCTCTAGCATATGGCTTTTGATGTTGACTGTGATTATTGGGGACCAGCTTGCGCCAGTCACCGTATCTGAAAGGTCTTCCTCCCTGGACAACCAGGGTACTCTTCGGCAGTTCATCCTCAAACAATCAAAACACGAACCGGATTCTTAAAACATGACTGCACGTAGTGTGTTGTGGACCTACAATACGGGCAGTACACGTATGTCCTTCTCTCTCGAGGTGGTTTCTTTTGCTCTTCCCACCGCTCTAGTCTGCGCTCGATTCGATCGAGATAGGAGGCTAAGGCGGTAGGCTCGGCCAAGGATTCAGCCTGCGGGGATGTTAATGGTGATGCTCCAGTGACTGATGCACCAGCTGAAGGAGCGTAGTCCTTCACCATAAAGACAAGTCTTTTTCCTTGCTAGGGCTACTAGTAGTTCTAGTTTTTCCAGGAAGGTGTCAAGGGGAAAGTTATTGTCTGTATATAATTCTAGCCTTTCCCTGCTGTCCCGAGGCATTCCCTTTAGCAGCTTTGACTTAATTACTTTTTCTCTTGGGGACTTCCAGGAGGGCGAATTTACATTCAAGTTGGGTGACAAATTCAGTAGAGTCTTCCTCATATGAATATTTGAGGTCAATTAAGGCGTCGAATACTTTCTCATATGAATATTTGAGGTCAATTAAGGCGTCGAATACTTTAACTTTACTGATCTGTTAGTTCCCGGATCGGTGATTTCTTGAACTCTTCCCACTCCACCACGGGGCCATGCTTCAGAGTGCTTTGAATGTAAACTGCTAATTCGGCGTCTACTCGACTCAAAGCTATTCTTTTTCGATCTTACCCCCGTGGGGTATATTGTTTTATCTGGGAAAGGAATACCTCAAATCTACCTCCTACTCCCTTCAAGTGTCTTCTTTCAAGGATGGGCATGTCCCTTGGTTCGAGTAGTGGTTTAGTGACCGTGTCTTCTTGGCCTCTACGTAATCGGTCCACTAATTCTAACATTGAGGTTTTGAGAAAATCTAACTCTTCCTCGAGTTCTTCCATTTTCACTGTCACCCGCTTGTGGCCCTTTGACTGTTTGTGCCCTAGGGTCTTCCTGGTCAGTGTCAGTACGCTGTTGGTCTGGGCAGTGTTCACTTTCCCATGGGCCCAGCATGTCTGCTATCTCTTCCTTTACAGTTTTCTCCATTGTAGTTTTCTCCATTGTGTCAAAGTTCCATAAGCAAACTAAATATATAAAACCCATGAACGTGATAATTACCGCGCCATTGCAGACTACCACTTTCCATTACTCTGCGAGAGACTAACCACGCGCACGCTCCTTCCACCTCCTCCCTTTCCACCTCATACTGCCTGAATACAGTCATCCTCAAAGAAATTCCCGGCTTTGGCTCCTGGTGCACGAAAAATATCTATTCGAATTTCTTTTTCCGATACCTCCAATTCCCTTGGAATATGACTATGCCCTACAAGTGCTACTCTATATATAAACATGTTCTCTGGTGTTATGAACACAGAGAAAAACAAGTATATGCAAAGACACCAAAAAAAAATGTTAAGACTGCAAAGCAATAGGGTGACCAACAATCAATCATTCACAGGGAAAACAATATTAACTATCCTTTCTAGCTAACTCCGCCTTAACAAGGCGGGGGGGAATGGTTCACAGGGAAATCCCACCGCTAAAGCCACCATATGTAGCGTTCTCTCCCTATTGTCTTTTTTATGGGTGTCGCTACATCCCCTTTTGACGATCACTATGGTTGTGCTGGTATGTAGTAGCGTGGTAGTAGTCTACATTTCCGAGCGCTGGTCCCGGATGGTAAGGCCTCAGGACAAGTGAACACTCGTTCCGAGGTTTGTGACCAGAAGGGCGTTACTTGTGATTAATTATGGAAGGTGGGAGGATTTCCGTGTGAACCACTTGTGAGACAGTATTAAGAAACTGGATGGTGATAATGTACTATGGGGGGGGGGCGTGTGTAAGGGTTCAGTAAACCCAAATGAGCAGGAAAACAGGTTCCAAATGATGACACTCACAGTGAGGTTGTATATAAATATGTGTTTAGTTTCATTTTTCAAAGGTTAGCGGAGTACTAGAAATGACTGACTGACAGGCTATATGCCTCTAATCTAACTAGCTACCGGCACAAGGGAGATTTGGGGAATACTCATAATGCTTAGCTCTGGTTGCTGGAGGAGGAGAAGCAGGAGCTGGCGTGAGCGTCGGGCTCGGCAGGGGACGTCCACAATGGGAATGGCCGATCCTGGTGATGGACAGACGGGCGCCGGTTGGTGTGGAGAGGCGGGCGTCTCTTGGTGTGGAGAGGCGGGCGCCAGTTGGTGTGGAGAGGGAGCAGCTCGGGGCAGTGTTTTGGGGGGCCCGACCTCTTCCCGCCTCTTGTTGGTTTGTGGTGGTTTTCGGGGGGCTGAGTGGAGAGATGGACAACTCTCACTCAACTCCAACTCGGTGCCTTTCTTGCTTCCTGCTGCTCGTCTCCTGACTAGCCCGCCTCACACAGCAGGCCGTGGGTGGTGTGTGGGTCGGGGGCTGAGTGGAGAGATGGACAACTCTCTGACCAGCCCGCTTCTCTGTGGTTTCTCGCTGCCGCTCCTTGCTGTAGAATGTTCGTCTCCTCACGTCTTCCAAGCGTGTGGTGCTCTTCCTCACTGACCCGCGGGTCTCCTTGCCCTCTCCTTCTCGCCTCTGCTCCTCGCTAAGCTCCTCCCCCTTCTTCACGTGACTCCTTTTCGGCATTACAATCAAACCCTACCTACCTAACTAGTTATTGGTTTCTTGGGGGGGGTTCGAGGCTTTGAGATGAGGGATTTCAGTAACTCGTTCATATATTCGCTCATTCGCTCGCGTGTTATCTTCTCATAACCTTTTACGCACTTATATTCCTTAGCCACCCATTCACTAGGGGTGGGCAGGTACCGGTACCAGTACCGGTACTAACGGTACCAGCTAAACGGTACGGTACCGGTACCAGATTGCTCGGTACCGGTACCAGTTGCTCGGATTTATTTATTGGATTTATTGATAATTCTTCATGTCCGATTTTTTTTTTAGGTTGCTACTAAATATTGTTATTGTTATTAGACTATGATCGAGTACATCCATAATAACTATACATGCTATTTTTTTATCGAAAAAATAAATATTCACTTCATTCAGAGAGAGAGAGAGAGAGAGAGAGAGAGAGAGAGAGAGAGAGAGAGAGAGAGAGAGAGAGAGATCACCACTCAGTGAGTGGATATCTCGGTGATATGGGTACTCGACTACTCGATCATAGTCTAATAACAATAAAAATATTTATTAGCAACCTAAAAAAGAAAAAGAATCGGACATGAAGAATTATCCAGTAACTCCAATAAATAAATAAAATAATAAAATAATGGAAACGGGAGCTGTGATGGAAACGGAAAGCAGGTCAACAAAATTACACTACTACTTAAACTTCTTTTTCTAAAAATATTTTTCTAAAAAGTATCTGAATCATACCGGCTCTCCCCTACTCCCACCCACTCCAGTCCGGCCTGAACCGAAACACCTCTGCAATGAGATGGGAGAGATAACACTGTAATGGCATCCCCGGCAATAGTTGATACATTGTAACCTTATTTGTGATGTGTCGTGTCCTGCCAGTGATCCTTTGTGGTTTACCTTTCTTGCCCCAACATTCCTGATTGTGATTGGTTACTTTTAATTCGTTCTTATGTTTCTTAGTCGGCACATTGTACCTCCCCGCAGCTCATTTTTTTTATCCTCATTTAGAGAATCAGGAGTTCAGGTGGTCTTAAGGACAGCATGTGGGTAGTTAGCTTGATTGATTCATTGATAGTATATTGTTGCAAGTAAACAACAAAGGAGAAGGGAGGAGCATGCCATCCCAACCCCCAGGCAGTACAGCTTGTTTGTATACATTTTAAGAGTTCAATTCCTTCATTTTCCTTTGATTTATCCCATTTTGTATCATCGTTTTGTATCCATTCTCAGTTTTTAGTAGTTTCACGGGGGTGGGGGGGGGGATATTTATATTTTGTTTTTATGGTTGTGTGGTGAATAATTGATTGATTGATTGACATTTTATTGTTGCAAGTAAACAACAAAGGTGAAGGGAGGAAGTAGTTTGTGTATGTTTGGTGGTTCGCTCCCGCTCATGTGTTTCGTTCCCTCTGGATGGCTCGTTTCGGATTCGCTTAGCACGTCTCGGTTTATTTCCCTCAGAAGGTGACGTTAGGTAGCTGATTCAGAGCTTTAAGCTTTCGCTGTCTGTCTTTTCTCTTGGCACCACCTCCAACTTCTTTCCATCCGTGTGTCTGGGTAGAAATTGCTGTGTGGGTGGGTGTGTTAGTGCCCCGTCTATTATTGTGTGGGTGTGGGTGTTAGAGGCCCATCTATTACGATCTTGGTGTGTGTGTTCGTGTCCATCTATTACTGTGGGTGGGTGTGTTATTGGCCCATCTATACTGTGAGGGTGTGGGTGATAGTGGTCCATCTATACTGTGTGGGTGTGGTGGGCCCTGGTGTTTTTTTTTGGTGGGGCATGGTGTTTTTTTGGTGGGCCCTGTTTTTTTTTTTGGAGAGCCCTGGTGGATTTTTCTGGTGGGACCTGGTGTTTTTTTTTGTGGGGCCTGGTGTTTTTTTTTGGTGGGGCCTTGTGTTTTTTGGTGGGGCCTTGTGTGTTTTTTTGTGGGGCCTTGTGTGTTTTTTGGTGGGGCCTTGTGTGTTTTTTTGTGGGGCCTTGTGTGTTTTTTTGTGGGGCCTGGTGTTTTTGTGGTGGGGCCTGGTGTTTTTGTGGTGGGGCCTGGTGTTTTTGTGGTGGGACCTGGTGTTTTTTTGTGGTGGGACCTGGTGTTTTTTTGTGGTGGGACCTGGTGTTTTTTTGTGGTGGGACCTGGTGTTTTTTTTTGGTGGGGCCTGGTGTTTTTTTTGGTGGGGCCTGGTGTTTTTTTTGTGGGGCCTTGTGTTTTTTTGTGGGGCCTTGTGTTTTTTTTGTGGGGCCTTGTGTTTTTTTTTGGTGGGGCCTGGTGTTTTTTTTTTGGTGGGGCCTGGTGTTTTTTTTTTGGTGGGGCCTGGTGTTTTTTTTTTGGTGGGGCCTTGTGATTTTTATGGGGCCTGGTGTTTTTGTGGTGGGGCCTGGTGTTTTTTTTTTGGTGGGGCCTGGTGTTTTTTTTGGTGGGGCCTGTTTTTTTTTTTTTGGGGGCTGGTGTTTTTTTTTTGTGGCCTGGTTTTTTTTTTGGTGGTCCTGGGTTTTTTTTGGGTGGCGTGGTGTTTTTTTTTGGTGGGGCTTGGTGTTTGTGGTGGGGCCTGGTGTTTTTTTTTGGTGGGGCCTGGTGTTTTTTTTTAGTGGGGCCTGGTGTTTTTTTTTGGTGGGGCCTGGTGTTTTTTTGGTGGGGCCTGGTGTTTTTTTTTGGTGGGGCCTTGTGTTTTTTTGTGGGACCTGGTGTCTTTTTTTGTGGGGCCTGGTGTTTTTTTGTGGGACCTGGTGTCTTTTTTTTGTAGGGCCTGGTGTTTTTTTGGTGGGGCCTGGTTGTTGTTTTTTGGTGGGGCCTGGTGTTTTTTTTTTGGTGGGGCTTTGTTTTTTTTTTGGTGGGGCCTGGTGTTTTTTTTTTTGTATGACCGGGTGTTTTTTTGTGGGGCCGTGTGTTTTTGTGGTGGGGCCAGGTGTTTTTTTTGGTGGGGCCTGGTGTTTTTTGGTTTTTTTTTTTTTTGTGGTGGGGCCTGGTGTTTTTTTTGTGGGGCCTGGTGTTTTTTTTTGGTGGGGCCTGGTGTTTTTTTTTGGTGGGGCCTGGTGTGTTTTTTATAGGGCCTGGTGGGTTTTTTTTGTGGGACCTGTTTTTTTTTTTTTTTTGGCGGGGCCTGGTGTGGTTAATGTTTATAATGATGCCATCTTAGTTGGCACATTCTACCTCCCCGCAGCTCATTTTTTTATCCTTATATAGAGAGAATCTGGAGTCTGGGTTGATAGGTGGTTTTTAGGACATGTGGGTGGGTGGTCTTTGGCCATGCGCCGATGACTTATGGTGGTGGTACGTGATAGTGATGGTGGTACATGATAGTGGTGGTGGTGGTACGTGGTGGTGGTGGTGGTACGTGATAGTGGTGGTGGTGGTGGTGGTACATGATAGTGGTGGTGGTGGTGGTGGTACGTGATAGTGGTGGTGGTGGTGGTGGTGGTGGTGGTACGTGGTGGTGGTGGTGGTGGTACGTGATGGTGGTGGTGGTGGTGGTGGTACGTGATGGTGGTGGTGGTGGTGGTGGTACGTGATGGTGGTGGTGGTGGTGGTACGTGATGGTGGTGGTGGTGGTACGTGGTGATAGTGGTGGTGGTGGTGGTACGTGATAGTGGTGGTGGTGGTGGTACGTGATAGTGGTGGTGGTGGTGCCCTTGCCTTGCCTTGCCTTGCCTTGCCTTTCCCTTGCACTCAAAAATTTTCTTGGCATGTTGCTGGGGAAAAAAGATCTGAATATGTAGTGAAAGTTGAGTGAAAAGTGTAATAGTGGAAAATAGCAAAAGCGCATAGGCAGGCAAGTCAGGGAAAGAAAAGGACAGATAACCTAAGTTCAGGATGAATGCTTAAGCCTTGCCTTGCCCTTGCCTTGATTTGCCCTTGCCTTGACTTAATTGCCTTGCCTTGCCCAGCCCTTGCCTTGCCTTGCCCTTCCCTTGCCCTGACCTTCCCTTGTCCTGCCCTTCCCTTCCCTTCCCTTGCCCAGCCCTTCCCATGCCCTGCCCTTCCCTTGCCTTGTCCTGCCTTGGCTGCCAGCCCTGTGCGTCTCGTCTTCTTGGCTGGCTGGCCTTGTGCGTTCCCTGACCTTGCCTTCTTGGCTGGCCAGCCCTGTGCGTCTCGTCTTCTTGGCTGGCCATATATAGCCCTGTGCGTTGGTCTCCCTTGCCTTGTCCTTCCCTTGCCCTTCCCTTGCCTTGCCCTTGCCTTGCCTTGCCCTTGCCTTGCCTTGCCTTGCCTTGCCTTGCCCTTCCCTTGCCTTGTCCTGCCCTTCCCTTGCCTTCCCTTGCCTTGCCTTGCCCTTTATTCACTTGTAATACTGAGCACTTCATCCTGAACTTAGGTTTTCTGTCCATTTCTTTCCCTGATTTGCCTACCTATGCGCTTTTGCTATTTTCCATTATTACATTTTTCACTCAACTTTCACTACATGCTCAGATCTTTTTTTGCAGCAACATGCCAAGAAAATTTTTGTGTGAGGTATTAATTTCACTGCTTCCTCTTTACATCCTTATGGTCCTAACACGGTACTTATTCCTCCGTCTTCCTCCTCCACTCTGCTATGCCACTCCTCCTTCCCAATGATCTCCACCACAGATGCTAATAGCCTTTGCCTCTCCTCTTCATACCTGTCACAGGCCACTATCAGGTGCTCTTTTTGTTTCCTTTTCCCCTATACAAACGCTGCAGTTTTTGTCCTTCTCATCTCTGCTTCTCTCCTTTATTTGTTGTTCCAGTCCTTGCCTTGAACAACAGCTTATTCCCCCAGAAGAATGAAGTGGAAAGGTTCTGACGTATATGTATATATCTAAGTGTGTTGTAAGGAATATTTTTAAAACTTAAAGTACCAGGTTATATTTTCATGTATGTACGTACTACGCGATATGTTTACGCATCTATGAAGTCTCGGGTTATATATTTGTAAGTGTGCACTGCTGCTCCGGCTATCGCAACCCTTACTTCTGCTACCCATGTTCTGCCCAGACCTTTAATATACCCCAACTTCAGCATCTCCATTTAAGAGAAGCACTGGGGGGCAGCATGGGCCAGGCAAAAGGCGTAGGAACAGGCACGCGCTATAGATAAAATCTGCTTTGTGTTGTTGCACCTCGTACTGTGGCAATGACACACGGTACCAAACACCCCGTTATACAGTGTCGTCTGCAGTAAGGGTTATACGTGATGATTTCTATACGCAAGTAAATATACGTAACGAAAAAAGGTTGATTAAAATGCTTTGTTTCCTTAGGGATGGTTCTTGATGACATATGATTGTAGGTCTGCAGGAAGGGTTATTCATGATGATTTCTATACATAAACTAATATACATAACAGGAAAATGAAGAATGATGTTTGTATCAGGTCAAAAGGGCTGATTCTCGATGGTGTGTGTGTGTTGCATTCTCCCATATATACACTCCAAGCTTACATGAGGAGCTATACGTACTGAAATTTATAAAATCAATTATACATAAAAGGAAAATGATGAATATTCATCAAGAAGTTTGTATAGGGTCAAAAGGGCTGATTCTCGACGATGTATGTCTGTATTGCTTGTAGGAAGGGCTACACGCACTGAATTATACTTATATTTGTAAGTATATGTACGATGCGACATTTTAAGCGTACGTTACTGGGTTATATTTGTAAGTAAATGTATGAAGCGATATATTTACTTATGTTTAGGTGGTATAGTTTAAGCAAAAGGTACTGGGTTTTATATTTCTAAGTGTGTGTACTAAACTATATATTTACATGTCTACCAGTGGGAGTGGGATATATTTTAAGTACGTGCTATGGGAAAATACATATGGGGAGCGTATTAATCTGGCATAATGGTAGTATCGTAACAGCTTTGGTGCTGCTGCGATTGGCTATCAATAACAACTATGGCTTTTGAATGCCAAACCTAACTTCCTCTTCGACTATTCACATTAACCTTTTTGCTGCTGCTGCTGGTATTAACAACTATATATGGTTTCTGCATGACAATATTTGCTGCTACGGCTATTTACAATTTCTACGGATTTTGGGTATTGCAACAAACCCATACACTGTTGATCGAAACAACCCCGCAAGCTTTTGTTACAACACCGCGCACTTTCGTTACAACCACGTATGCTTTCAAAGCACTTCTGTACCCTTTTGTTACAACCCCATGTGCTTTTATAACAACGTGCACTCTTTCGTAACAATTTCCTGACCAAATAAAAGAGGATTAGGCCTACGGGGGACACCTCTTGAAAAAAAAAACGCGCCAAGACTTTTACCTCAAATCAAGGTGGTGTGGAAATAAAGTCAACACACGAACACACACACAGTACCATACACCCCGTTATACAGTGTCTCCGCCATACGAAGACACACATATACGGTTGAGAGGGCTGATCCTTGATGATGTATGGTTGAATGTCTGCAGTAAGGGTTATACGTGATTTCTAAACGCAAGTAAATATACGTAACGAAAAATGGTTTGATTAAAATGCCTTCTGTTTCCTTAGGGATGATTCTTGATGACATATGATTGTATGTCTGCAGGAAGGGTTATACGTGATGATTTCTATACACAAACTAATATATATTACAGGAAAATGAATAAGGTTAGTATATAAGGTCGAAAGGGCTGGTTCTCTGCGATGCATGTCTGTATTGCATTCTTTTATACACCCCATGCTTGCAGGAAGGGCTATACGTACTGAAATTTATACACAAGTAATTATACGCAGCAGGAAATGAAGAATGGAATGTTTGTATAAGGTCAAAAGGGCTGGTTCTTGATGATGTGTCTGTGTTGCATTCTTTCATACTCCATGCTTGCAGGAAGGGTTATACCTTGTACCTACTGAAATTTATGCAAAAACAATTATACGTAACAGGAAAATGATAAATGAGATCGTTGTATAAGGTCAAAAGGGCTGAATCTCGATGATGTGTGTGTTGCATTCGTTCATACACTCCATGCTTGCAGGAAGGGTTATACGTAATGACTTATATACACAAACTAATAAACATAACAGGGAAATGATGAATAAGATGTTTGTATGAGGTCAAAAGGGCTGAGTCTCGATGATGTATGTCTGTATTGCATTATCCCATACACCATGCTTGCAGGAAGGGTTATACGCATAGCTGGGCACGATGACAGAAAACCTTATTCCCGATAACTGATAATGAAAAACCTTAACAAGATCAAGAGAATAGACCAGGTCTTTTCACGCACAGGTTTTGACGTCATCAAAAGAGATAGAGGGCAGAGAGGGATAGTGAGCAGGCGGAGAATAATAAGGAAAAAGAAAGATATTTCATGGGATACTGAAACCGTTTCAGTTTTCGTGTGTGTGTGTGTGTGTGTGTGTGTGTGTGTGTGTGTGTGTTCATCCTCTATTGAACAGTTCTCCTGTCCACCCTGACACCCTCTGTAACACCTTAACCTCTTCTACCCAGTCTTTTCTTACCCCTGCCCCATTAATTGTGACTGCTTTAGTTCCTTAATCCTAAATACTTAAGTCACCCATCGAAATAAAGAAAATGGAGCACACAGGATGCGTCTACACCTGTGGTCAGGTGAAGACTGGTGGTGGGTAGGTTTTAGTCGAAGGAGTCTGAGGGGCTGCTGGTGACGTTAATGCGCAGAAGAGGAGAAATCTGGTACGAGGTAGAGAAGACCTGTTATATTCTATTGATCTTGGTCACAGAAACCATTCAGCTACAGAGGCGCAGGGGCTGGGGAAGAGAAAATTCACAAAATAAGTTTTAGAACATTCCTGACAGCTGATCCATAGTGGCCCACATTGCCCATATGGGTCCCACATCAGACCCATGCTCATAAACATTTGCCCACATATAGCCCACGAAGGGCCCACATGGGCCCAACTCCACCCACTCACAAACCCATATGGGGCCCATATTTTTTGCTGGCTGGGAATGTATTAGTGCGAGGAATAGGGCTAGCAGGGTATTTATTTATTAACAGGACGGTAACCAACAAAAGTGCAGAGGTCATCCTCAGACTAGCGTTAGTTAGGCCTCACTTAGATTATGCTGTCCAGTTTTGGTGCCCACACTACAGAATGGACATCAACTTGCTAGAATCAGTTCAGAGGAGGATGACCAAGATGATTCAGGGGCTAAACATCTCAACTTATACACTCACTAGGAAGACGAAGAGTGCGGGGAGATCTGATAGATGTATTCAAATGGGTCAAGGGTTACAACAAAGGCGATATAAGTAAAGTGCTGAAAATTAGCCAGCAGGAATATAGAACACGCAGTAATGGATTTAAATTAGAAAAGTATAGATTTAGGAGGGAAATAGGCAAGCATTGTTTTAGTAATAGGGTGGTGGGGGAATGGAATAGACTCAGCAATCACATAGTGAGTCGCTGGGATGATAGCTTGTTTTAATTAAGAGTAGACTGGATAGCTACATGGACGAGGATGACAGGTGGTAGTGGGGGGGAAATCTGGAGCTGCCTTAATTGTGTAGGCCATTAGGCCTCTTGCAGTCTCCCTATGTTCTTATGTTCTTCTTATGTTCACTCACCCGCCGTCTTTACTCCCGATCGATGGTCCCTCCCCTATAGCAATTAAGTAAAGGCTCCACGCAGTTATATTATCCTTAATTGTCATTCTATGCTCCTCTCGGCAGGATTGACCATGCAATTTGCCCCATTCACGAGTTAGGTGGGCGTCCCCTAGCTTGATGGTCTCCTCCACACAGGGTTGTCTCGCACAGAAACAACCCTATGAGCAGGATTGATGTCCGGGGTGTCGAACCTTGTCGAACCAGCGACCATTTATAGTTGACGGAAATTAATCAAGATCGAGTTACCATTTATTTTTTTAGTCCTTGCACGCCATATGGGCACGTGGCACGCTTCCCGGACGTCGACCTGGGACACGACAATTATCAGGACAAAAAATAAGGATTGTTCACCGAGCATTAATAATTATTTTACCTACAGCTAGTGCAATGCTTGTCGTCTGTGACTCATGCATGGGTGAAATGTAAGCGTTGAGTGGTATCCTACTAGTTCAAGTCACTAATTTGCATGACATAACTTGTAATTTGGTCTTCGTGCACTACCAAACGTTTTGGTACCTTTCCATCCTGTGGAACAGCTACTTTCTCGTGAACGCAGTCCTTGCCCCATTACTTTTCAACTCTTAAATGAATTGCTTATTAGGCAGAGTTGTGGATCAGTAGGCCTAATTGTGAAGCATCTGTTTGCAGTGTCACACTTCTGTGGAGTCACTGGAGGTCTAGGTACGTGATGGCTCTCAAGGCACTGCACGAGGAGGCGAAACTCTTGAGAAGGGGCTCCTGGGCCAAGATCAAGATACAGGTGAGGAGGCTTACTAGATGAAACTAAAGTCTGTTCATTCTTATGGTGAGGACATTGTGGTCTTGGAAAGGCTCACACACCTTGGTAGAACAGTGCAGAACTACGGCAGGTCTCGTCAAATCTTACGACGGATTCTTTGCCACGCATTGCCTCGCTCAGCACGGGTGTATGGCGTTATCGATAGTTAACTGTGCATAAGGACAAAGATCCAAATCTCTTAGTTACTATGTGTCCATCATGCATGTCTTACTGTATGGATGTGAGACATGGGCATTGAATAGTGACTTGAAGAGGCGGACTGACATGCTTTTGATAACAAGTGCCTATTCAGAAGCATGGGATATCGCTTGAATGACAATGTGTCGAAGCGGTGATAACTCCGTGAAACTGATTCGAAGCTTATTACCTGCATACTCCGTGAACACCAGCTCCGGCTTTACGGGCATGTAGCACCCTACCCAGAACTCGACACTGCTAAGGGGACGTCCACAGAGTTCCTGGATTGAGCAAGTCGATAGATTCTGCCCTGCATGGAGACCTATCCGGAAGAACTCCCGGTTTGGAGTTGTCAACCAGATCAAGTTCAAGCTCAGCTGCCGGGGAAAAACAAGCGGCCTCGGCAGCCTCAATAACCAACAGACAGAGGATGATAATACGCCAAAAGAAGAAGAAGGACTAGAAGAAAAACTGGAGGGGCTGACTGGACTCCTCAACGGCCCTAAAACACTCCAGAAGAAGAAGAAGTGCAGTCCCTATGTCAACCAGATCAAGTTCAAGCTCAGCTGCCGAGGAACAACAACAACAAGCAGGCTCGGCAGCGTCACTAACCAACAGGCAGAGGATGACAACACGCCAAAAGAAGAAGGACTGGCGGGGCTGACTGGACTCCTCAACGGCCCTAAAACACTCCAGAATAAGAAGAAAACAGAACGACAAATCGACAACGTCCTCAATCATTTGACACCATCATCACAAGGTACAGGCGGGCCACTTGCAGGTAATTTCTTCCACTTGTTTATTACCCCTGCGGCAAAGAAGACATTTCCTCTCTTTTCCCGGGGGTTTTGGAGCTTGAGACAATGACCCCTTGTGATGTTGTCTCTGGGGGCCAGCTGGAAGAATAGGGTGTACTTCTTCTTCTTCTTTTGACCTGTAACGCTTTGTATCGCTTCTTAGGTCCTCCTCCTCTCGTTCCTCCCTTCTTCTTATTTACACACCTTCCCTTTCAGTATTATGTTATTTTCTAACCTGAAATAAAGCCACTGATGTTCACTTATTCAGACGTTTGTGCCATAGGTCTATCTGTGTGTCTACCCTTCTCAGACTGAAAGACTTTACCCTGCAGAACAATGGTGACTCAGGACGCAGCCATCCTCCCAAAGGTGAATAAGATGAAGGTGAAGAAGATGAAAAAGAAAGCAAAGAAGAAGAAAATGAAGGGAGCTGATGTGAGTATCAATAACCACAAATATTCTTCTTCCCTTAGTCCCATGATGACATTTGCTTTCCTAAAGTCTCACACATCGCTACCTTTAACCCGGTAGCTGCTGGGATCATGTTTCTTAAAGGCCCCTCTAAGTGAGAATAATTAAAAAATATCATCACTCGCGCAATCCATTTCATAATATATTTATATCAATGAATTTGTGATCAGTTTATGCATCATCTATTTTGTGGGGTTTATGTATATCTTGGCAAAGATTTGGCCCGTTGCTGGTACACGGTAAAGCCACAAATTTGGCCCGTTGCTGCTTCCGGGTTAAAGTTTTACTATTTACCAATCATGCTTGTTTATGTAGCTCCCTGTTATATATCCTTTCCGACTTGTTCTTCCCCTGTTGAATTTGATTTTTGTACAAACAAATTTATGACTAGTATCAGTGTGTTGGTATAAAACTATTAACCCTTAGACGGCGGCAGTATTTGAAGAGTAGCTGTAGTTACGGCGCATACAAGATGTTTTAACAAATGCTTATATATAGATTCTACCTCAATCTGGAAGTGTTGCTATTTTATTGCCATACAAAACTGACTGACTGAATTTTGGACCTTCTATATAGAGTTTCACTGCCGTCTAAAGGGTAAGATATGGTACTACTCAAACAGTTAATACTATTTTTCTGCTTGTCATTTTTTCAGAACTTTGACTCTGAAAGTGAAGCAGATAAACTGGATTTGGAGCAGAAGATGTATCCCTTGTCACACTACATCTCTGACCAGGAGGAACTTGTCAACCAGATGTTCCTGACACTGAGTGGGTCCAAGCTGGAGGCCATGCTGCCACCCGTGCTGAAGGTGTGTGTCACTGTGAGGGGAGGGCACGGTGGGGGCTTGTAGCATGTTCTCAGTGATGCATTAGACTGGTACTTGCTGTAACCTTGTATGTTGCTGCAGTGTTAGAAAACTGTGATGGAAGGATTATAGTAACATCACTCTGCCTTGGTTTTCAGAGCACTCCACTGACAGAACTGAAGAGGCTTTGTATCCATGAGTTGCGGGGAATGAGCAAGAAGAGAATCCTGTGTTGCATCAGTGGTAAGCATTTTAATGAACCAAGTGCAGTACAGTACAATATCCTGAAGATACAGTATTAGCATACTATCAGTAAAATGTAATAAATATGCAGTTCATATATTATTGTGTAGTTTGTCCTTTATTCATATTTTTCAAGCATATATATTTGTTTTCCCTGCCATAAAACAAAACTTTTTTTATTTTCAATCCAGTGTTTGTATACTAATCTTGATGTATTGGTGACCAGGTGAGGTGATGGAGGGATCGTCTGGCAGTGAGGACGAGGAGGACGACAAGGGAGAGGCTGCTGCCGAGGACTCAACACAGAATGATGCAAACACCAAGTAAGTCGCAGTGGGAGTATGCCTAGAGACAGGGTTCTTCTTCTTCTTTTTCGTTGTTTACCCCGGTAGCTGCGAGGATTATGTTTCGTAAAGACTCCTCTAAACGAGAAGAATGAGAAAGAATAATGACTCACGTAAAGCATTTCATAATATATATCAGTGCATTTGTGATCAGTTTATGCACCATCTATTTTTTGGGGGGTTTATATCATGGCAAAAATTTGGCCCGTCGCTGGTACTCGGTAAAGCCACAAATTTGGCCCGTCGCTGCTACCGGATTAACGTCCTCATTTTCCCTTATGGAGTTGGATGGTTTGATGAAGATTACGTTGTTTATGTATCTTGGTTTGGAGAGTGAATTTTTCTGCCTTGGATGCAACATTATCAGATTGTCGTACATGGCGTATTGTTTTTGTCAATTTCTGACCAAAAACTATCGTACCCACAAAGATAATATGCATTTATATTAATTATTGTTAAAATTGGTAATTATTAATGCTCTTTTTAGCAATATTTTTGGGCCAGAAACTAGAAAATACAATGTCATGTGTGCGATAATCTGGTAATGTTACTTGGATTCCCTTCTTGTAGGCAACCCTAGGTGTTGGCTGATGGCCCAGGTGGATTGCCTAGCATGGCCATGAGCCCCACCTGCCTGGGTTAGATTGTTGATGTGGCAGGGTGTGTCCATAGATTGGTGGGCCATGCACGCAAGACCTCTGAGGCTCTAGTCTGCAAGGTCCCAGTTAGCAAAGGTGTCACAAGGAGGCACTCTGAAGGGCCTGACGAGGAGGAAGCTGTGTACCGGCAGGGACTTAGGCCCTCTGCCTTTTTTTTTAAGGGGGGGTTGTGGGCCTTTTCATGGGTAGCTTGCTGACCCAGATGGTAGTTTGGCAAGGCCTCTCTACTGTGAGCCTGAAAACACTCATGAGAATGCATTCATCCTCTTTTTTGGCCTTTAGAAATGATGTGAGAGTCAGAAGCGTCTTATAATACCAACCCAAGACTTGTGAGAGGAGTGATCTGAAGAATGGCTCAGCTCTGGTGACTTCAGGGGCAGAACAAGTTTTTACAACATGATGCAAGTTTAAATAAGGGATACTTCACACACACAGCAATAATTAGTGGAGCATGGGAGCACAAAACACCCTTGTGGCAACCTTATTGGCTTGGCGACACACAACAGACAGCTCAAGGCTAAGGCGAGTCCACAACATAGGAAAGTCACATTTAAATTCCTCAACACAGCACTAGAATACAGCACAGGAACAGCATGAGCGAGCGGAAACGCTGAGCAGTGGTCTGCATGTTGCCCTGAGCGGGTGACCAGGAGTGGGTGGACCTGCTGAGGCACGTGCTCCATAGCCAGACGGGAGGTACACTGAGGCAGGAGGGGTAACGCATTGCTTGGGGCATCCAGAATACATGAATGATTTGCCTCATTTTCTTGCAGAGGAGAAAAGAGGCTGGGTGATGATCAGACCCCTGAATCTTACCTCCTGAAGAAGATCAAGGTGGAGCCTGGGTTGGAGGACAGCACAGGCAGCGGGGAAGGCAAGAGTGTGTTGGAGCTCCTGGAACTTGAGATGCGGGCGCGGATCATCAAGACCATGCTGGAGAAGGGCGACGAGGGGAAGAAGATAACGGAGGACGCCATCGCTGCCGTGATGCAGAGTGCCAAGCAGATAACCAAGGAAGGTGATGCAGCAGCAGGAGGTGGCAGCAAGGAGGCGACAAATCCAGTTGAGTCCAAGGATGATTCACAAAGGAGTTCAGGGAGAGAAGCCGTGAGTGAGGAGGAGTTGGTGGAGGAGAGAAGCAGAGGAAGGAGGAGGACTTACGGCAGGGAAGGAGACCGCAGGAGGCGCCACCGCCCACCAGGGGACAGCAAAAGAACTTCAAGCAGGTCCCGGAAGAGAGGGAGCGGCAGCTACAGTGAGGAGGACAGCCACGGACGCAGCTCCAAGAAGCCAAAGGAACCCAGCAGCTCCGAGAAACATGCGGCCAAGAAGAAGAAAATCACACGGAAGGAGTTTGAGGAGAGGATGAAACGCGCCAAGAAGAACCGCACGTACCGCCAACGCAAGTCCTCGGAGGATGAGGAGAAAACAAACGAGAATGAGGACAAACCTGACGACGAAAAACCCAAGGAGGACAGCGAGGAAAATACGGATAACAAAACAGATTCCAAGACCCAGGATGGCAAAGACGGCGCCTCTGATGGAAACCTCACGCAAGACGGGGCGGAGCGAGAAGCCTCAGAGAAGGAAGAAGGCGAAATTGACAGCAACGAGGAGGAGGAGGGAGCGTGCAGCCCAACCGACATGTCCAGTGGCAGTCACTACTCATCCTCGTCCACCTACAGTCGAAGTCGATCCAGAAGCTACAGTAGAAGCCTCAGCAGAAGCCCCAAGCGAGGTCGGCAGAGAAGAACCAGCAGGAGAAGTAGGAGCAGGAGTAGGAAGAGAAGGAGGAGCTACTCGCGAAGCTACAGCAGGTCAAGGAGTCCCGAGAAGAGGAAGGGGAGAGGCGAGCACCAGAAGAGGAGTTACGGGAGGAAGAGGAGTCAGGAGCCACGCAAGAGCAGCAGCGGCAAGAGGGAGGTGAAGAAGGCGTCCCCGGCGGAGGATCTCAGCCCCAGCCGGGAGGAGGACTGGGGCCATAAGTGCGATATAGAGTTTGTTGATTCTGAGGAGGACTTCGACGACAACCCTGAGGCCACAAAGAAGGATGCACCTGCTAAGAAAACGGTGCCGGTGAATCGGATCGAGCGTGCCAGTATAAGTTTTTCCCTGCAGAAGAAGCCGGTCGGTATCGCGCAGGGCATAGACTTGGATGACCTGCCGTTGAAGAAGAAGCAAGTGGCTGATAATATTGAGGCTGTTGCTCCTGCTGCTCCAGTCAAGAAGCCCCCAACCAGTGAGGAAATAGTCATCAGCTCGGACAGTGAAGCGGAGGTGAAGGGCTCCACCAAGGGCGACACAGGGCAGAAACAGAAGAGTAAGGAACAAGCTGAAAAACCTCCTGTAACCAACATCACCTCCTCAAGATTAGACGGAGCAAAAACAACAGATATAAACCCACAAACTGATCAGGGAAAGCTCACCAAGAAGACCATTGACCCCGAGACCAAGCCTGAACCGGCGACTAAAGAAACACAGGAAGATTGTATGGAAGACTCACTCAAGCTTGCCACCAATACCACCTGTGAAATACCTGCCAATAAAGGTGTGGAAAATACAGATAAGGCGATTTCCAAAGAGGAGAGTCATGCCGGAGATTCAAAGGAGAGTAGAAAGAGTATGGATGACTCGGAAAGTTCACCTGAGGACACTGAAGATGCCCCTAAAGATGATGAAAGGGAACACAGGGATATCTCTCCTGACGGTAAACTCAAGGATAAGTCAGAATCATTAAGGACAGACCCTCTCAGTGATGGCTCAGTAGATTCAAAGGGCAAAAGTAGTGATGGTTTGAGTGAGGAGAGAGAACAAGATACAGTAGAGGATGCAATGGATACCCACATCTCAGGGGGTGATGCTGTGAAGTCCGACGAGGTGAACTTAAATGAGACAGAGGTGACGGAAATCTCATTCAAGAAATCCCGGAAAAGAAAAGCAGATAAAGTTGTAAATTTGAAACCCACAACTGCCCTTCATTCACTGGAGGAGGAAGAGCAAACAGAAGCCTTGACATCATCTTCCACTGACACAAGAAGCCAAAAATGTGGAGATAAGGGAGTGGAACCTAAAGATGAAGACATGGCATTAGATTCTGAGAGGGAGGAGATAGTGGAAAAAAGTGACAGCTCAGAAACCAGTGCCCAGAAGGAGGAGGAGGAGGAGGAGGAGGAGGAGGAAGCAGATAAAGACATCACCGCAGTACATGAAGATCAGAGTGAGGACGTTTCCAAGGCAACAAAGAAACTCAAGGAGAGTGAGGATGAAAAGGAGGTCGAGGAGAGGGTCTTCAGGGAGCTGCGTCGGAGGAGGAGAGCACCAGTTGACCCCATCAGGATAGAGACAGGACTGATCCGGAGGCGTGTACAGCCCTCCAGGAAGATAGAAATGATCGTCCCTGAGAAATCGTGGATGAAGAGGGAGAAGAAGAAGAAAGACAAAACGAAGGATGTCCTAGCAATGGAAGGGGTTGGACTATGGAAGAGCACACTGTCAGAAGCATCACAGAGCTCCCCAAAGGATGCTGACCAGGGAATGGAAACTACCCACGGCATTGAACCAGTGGAAATGTCAGAGGATATAGAACAGCCAGGCAAGTCACTCAGTAGTCCGACACCAGCAGGCGACACTGAGAATTCCCAGCTGTTGCAGAGGCCATTGTCCCCCTCACCCAAGCCAGACACATCACCCGAAACATCACAATCGGAGGACAAAACGATGCGGAAAATCGACCAGGACACGGAGATCATCGGAGTCATCGAAACCAGCAAAGACGCAAGCGATAACTTCGATGACATGGACCTGGGCGGCGCCAGCTGGAGCATGCGGTGGCTGCAGAGCGAGAAGGTGCAGAAGGTTGTGACGAGTAGCAAGATGTTGAGCCGAGTGCGCAAGAAGATCCAGAAGAAGGAGAAGGCCACTAAGGGGGTCATGGCAGAGAAGGTGGAGGAGGCACAGAGGCCGTCCGAGGGTGCCGTCCCCGTCATAGGCAGCATCGAGGAGTACGAACGCCTCTTTGGCACCAGGGTTAAGAAGGACGAGGCTGCCGGTGCTCAGGAATATTCAGGGCAGGGACAAACACCAGGGATCTCCGCGCAGACTCAAGTCGATATTCCAGAGGTGAAGGACAAGGGTAACCCGGTGTTTGGCTCAGATGATGACGGGGAGGACAGCGAGGAGGAAGCCCTGTGGTCGAAAATTATTAAAAAGTAGTGGATAACAAACACTATAGGACTTTACTGTTTTGGCATTGGTGGTATTGGGAGCCTCTGCCCAAATTAAGGTAACATTTATGAGGCAAAAGATAAGGGTAACTCCATCTTTGGCTCAGACGATGATGAGGAAGACTGGTTGGAAATGATTAAAAAGTAGTGGATAACAAACACTATAGGACTTTACTGTTTTGGTATTGGTGGTATTGGGAGCCTCTGCCCAAATTAAGGTAACATTTATGAGGCAAAAGATAAGGGTAACCCCATCTTTGGCTCAGACGATGATGAGGAAGACTGGTTGGAAACGATTAAAAAGTAGTGGATAACAAACACTATAGGACTTTACTGTTTTTTTTAACCCAATGCCTAGTCTAATTATATGGATGAATGCTATTTATATGTGAATAAATTATTGAAATCACCCAAGTCCTTAACCTAATCAAAAGGAAATGAAGTGATTATTAGCCAAATGTGCCATATCATGAAAACTTGCAGCATGGAAGAGAGGTGAGGTTGTAGTGCAGGGAAAAAGTATTAATGATTGCAGAAATATTTGGTTCACGTTAGATTATGAGGTTACTGTCTGCTGTTTTCTGTTGGTGCTAAGGGGATGGTATTTGGGGGGGACTTTATTAGATTGTGAGGTAACTAAATGTCTGTGCTGTCTCCTCTGGCTTTTCAGGGGGTAATGGAGCAAAGGTGGTATTTTTGGGGTTCATGTTAGATAATGGGGCAAATGTCTGTGCTGTCTACTATGGCTTTTCAGTGGCTAATGGAGCAAAGGTGGTAGTTTTTTTGGGGTTCATGTTAGATAATGGGGCAAATGTCTGTGCTGTCTACTATGGCTTTTCAGGGGCTAATGGAGCAAAGGTGGTAGTTTTTTGGGGGTTCATGTTAGATAATGAGGCAAATGTCTGTGCTGTCTACTATGGCATTTCAGGGGCTAATGGAGCAAAGGTGGTAGTTTTTGGGGGTTCATGTTAGATAATGAGGTAAATAACTGTGCTGTCTACTATGGCTTTTCAGGGGCTAATGGAGCAAAGGTGGTAGTTTTTGGGGGTTCATGTTAGATAATGGGGCAAATGTCTGTGCTGTCTACTATGGCTGTTCAGGGGCTAATGGAGCAAATGTGGTAGTTTTTTGGGGATTCATGTTAGATAATGGGGCAAATGTCTGTGCTGTCTCCTGTGGCTTTTCAGGGGGTAATGGAGCAGAGGTGGTAGTTTTTGGGGGTTCATGTTAGATAATGATGCAACTGTCTGTGCTGTCTACTATGGCTTTTCAGGGGCTAATGGAGCAAAGGTGGTAGTTTTTTGGGGATTCATGTTAGATAATGGGGCAAATGTCTGTGCTGTCTCCTGTGGCTTCTAAGGGGCTAATGGGCTTGTGATGCCATGTTTTGTTGTGTTCATCTTTGATATATGAAGTAACTAAGTCTGTGCCGTCTCCTGTTGCTTCTAAGGGGCTAATGGGCTTGTGATGCTATGTTTTGTTGTGTTCATCTTTGGTATATGAAGTAACTAAGTCTGTGCCGTCTCCTGTTGCTTCTAAGGGGCTAATGGGCTTGTGATGGTATGTTTTGGGGTGTTCATCTTTGGTATATGAAGTAACTAAGTCTGTGCCGTCTCCTGTTGCTTCTAAGGGGCTAATGGGCTTGTGATGGTATGTTTTGTTGTGTTCATCTTTGATATATGAAGTAACTAAGTCGGTGCCGTCTCCTGTTGCTTCTAAGGGGCTAATGGGCTTGTGATGCCATGTTTTGTTGTGTTCATCTTTGATATATGAAGTAACTAAGTCGGTGCCGTCTCCTGTTGCTTCTAAGGGGCTAATGAGCTTGTGATGGTATGTTTTGGGGTGTTCATCTTTGGTATATGAAGTAACTAAGTCTGTGCCGTCTCCTGTTGCTTCTAAGGGGCTAATGGGCTTGTGATGCCATGTTTTGTTGTGTTCATCTTTGGTATATGAAGTAACTAAGTCTGTGCCGTCTCCTGTTGCTTCTAAGGGGCTAATGGGCTTGTGATGGTATGTTTTGGGGTGTTCATCTTTGATATATGAAGTAACTAAGTCTGTGCCGTCTCCTGTTGCTTCTAAGGGGCTAATGGACTTGTGATGGTATGTTTTGGGGTGTTCATCTTTGATATATGAAGTAACTAAGTCTGTGCCGTCTCCTGTTGCTTCTAAGGGGCTAATGGGCTTGTGATGGTATGTTTTGGGGTGTTCATCTTTGATATATGAAGTAACTAAGTCTGTGCCGTCTCCTGTTGCTTCTAAGGGGCTAATGGGCTTGTGATGGTATGTTTTGGGGTGTTCATCTTTGATATATGAAGTAACTAAGTCTGTGCCGTCTCCTGTGGCTTCTAAGGGGCTAATGGACTTGTGATGGTATGTTTTGGGGTGTTCATCTTTGATATATGAAGTAACTAAGTCTGTGCCGTCTCCTGTGGCTTCTAAGGGGCTAATGGACTTGTGATGGTATGTTTTGGGGTGTTCATCTTTGGTATATGAAGTAACTAAGTCGCTGTTGTCTCCTGTGACTGCTAAAGGGCTTGACAGGGTAGTTTCCTTGGGGTAATGTTAGATTATGAGGCAACTAACTGCACAGCACCCAATGTCTACTAAGGGGCTATTTTTTATATTTTTTTTTATAGTGGACTCAAGATTGCAAGTTTCATGTAGTTTGATGTGCTTGGTTGCGTTGCCCATGTTAGTGAGGGTTCTTATTCTGTTGTGTTGGTATGCTAATTGTTAGGGCGTGAAGCATCCCAAACATGCACTATTTTGCTTGGTAAGGAGTTGGTTAGGAGCAGCGAGTAGCGGGCTTTTTTATTTTTTTATTATTGTGTCCTTTTTTTGTGCCCTTGAGCTGTCTCCTTTGCTGTAAAAAAAAATCGTTATAATCATCTTTGCTTTCTGATAATTTACCCCTAAGGTCCGACTGCCCATGTTAGGAGGGGCGCCGTGGCTGTCACTCGGAGCATCTCTCAGTAGGCCATTCGTAACAACGTAAACAAGGAGTCGTTATAGAAATTTAATGGCCATATGAATCGTTTCGCTCAGATTTTTTTTTTTTTCAACGACGCACTTCTATAATGTGTTGTTTCTCGTCAGTAGGGAAGGGAAGGGAAAGAAATGAGAGGGAAGGGAAGGGTAGGGAAAGGAAGGATATGAAAGGGAAGGGTAGGGAAAGGAAGGAGATGAAAGGTAAGGGAAAGGTAGAAAAGGGAAGGGAAGGGTAGGGAATGGAAGGAGATGCAAGGGAAAGGAAGGAGATGCAAGGGAAAGGAAGGAGATGCAAGGGAAAGGTAGGGAAGGAAGGAGAAGGGAAAGGAAGAGCTCTCTATATAGTTCGAAGGAGAATCATCCTGAGCCGACTCGCTGAATAATGCAAGAGAAACGATCACGCTAAATAAATAATGGTCTTGATAACAACATATTTTCGACCTGTGCCTTAGACGTCATCACCGCCCACACCGTTGAGCAATTATTCGCCTGGTGTTGTGGCGCGTGGGACGGTCTATTCTGCATTCTCTTTACCTTATCGAACTGTGCTGCTCTGATATTCAGCGGCAATTATCATTATCATCTTTGGAGTCATTATACTGGAGTTCAATAGGTATAATTAACGCCCCCGAGTTCATATTAGGCTATCTTTTTTTTTTTTTTTTTTTTTTTTTTTGTGTCAGCCTTTATAGGGTCGAATGGTAGTCAGCGCAAACTTAAACGTAAGATAAAATAGAAAGAAAAAAAAAAAACTATCTTGTGCATTCCTTCCCTTCTCCCTTTCCTTTCCTTTCCTTCCTTCCTTCCACACTAATTAGGACGCAAGGGAAAATGAAAGAAATAGGAAAGAAAAAAAAACTATCTTGTGCATTCCTTCCCTTCTCCCTTTCCTTTCCTTCCTTCCTTCCGCACTAATTAAGACGCAAGGGAAAATGAAAGAAATAGGAAAGAAAAAAAAACTATCTTGTGCATTCCTTCCCTTCTCCCTTTCCTTTCCTTCCTTCCTTCCACACTAATTAGGACGCAAGGGAAAATGAAAGAAATAGGAAAGAAAAAAAAACTATCTTGTGCATTCCTTCCCTTCTCCCTTTCCTTCCTTCCTTCCACACTAATTAGGACGCAAGGGAAAATGAAAGAAATAGGAATGAAAAAAAAAACTAACTTAGGCATCTCTTCTATCCCTTCCCTCCCTTCCCTTCCCCTCCTTCCCAAACCTAAAAAGAAAGAAAAAAAACGAACTCTTTCATTTCTTCTTCTCTTCCTTTCCTTTCCTAACCTCACAAACTAAGACGGACAGGCTCATTGGTAGTCACGGAATGCCTTATAAAACCTTCCCTTATAATCTACCTCTTCCTTATGCAAGCACGTGATGACTTACTAATGGCTACAGGACGCCTTGAAAATTGAGAGCCATTCCCAGCAAGTCCAATAAAAGGCCGTAATGAAATAATAATGAGGAGGTAATGGAGGGTGTTAGCGCCCCCATTAGCTGGCTTCAATTGCCCCTCGTTATCTCGTTTCATATAATTGCTTGGAACTCCTCGTGTGCAATTTTCTCCGCCGTGTTTTCAACGGATAATCATTACGCCAATTATCTTCCTCTTGAGTGTATGGAAAGCTGTCATATAAAGTGCTCTGTAACCTTGCCGCTGTATATATCTACGCGTGTTTGAAGGATATTGTGCTTGGATTATTGTGTTTCTGTTCGTTATAAATACATCTTAAGCAGCTTGTCATAGATAGTTCTTGTAAAGTGCTCTGTAACCTTGCCGCTGTATATATCTACGCGTGTTTGAAGGATATTGTGCTTGGATTATTGTGTTTCTGTTCGTTATAAATACATCTTTAGCAGGTTGTCATAGATAGTTCTTGTAAAGTGCTCTGTAACCTTGCCGCTGTATATATCTACGCGTGTTTGAAGGATATTGTGCTTGGATTATTGTGTTTCTGTTCGTTATAAATACATCCTAAGCAGGTTGTCGTAGATAGTTCTTGGAAAGTGCTCTGTAACCTTGCCGCTGTATATATCTACGCGTGTTTGAAGGATATTGTGCTTGGATTATTGTGTTTCTGTTCGTTATAAATACATCTTAAGCAGATTGTCGTAGAGAGTTCTTTTATACGTTGAAAATGGAGGAGTAATTGAAATCTTCCTATAACGATAATAATGGATCTCTCCCTCGCGATATGGATTTTAAGAAGGGAATATATATGTTTGAGTATGTCTTTGATGGTCGACAACGGCTATTCGCTTGTGCAATAAAACCTCGTATTCGTAAACGTATCGGCATCTCGGTTCACCGCCTCTAGTGGAAGTTGCTGCGATTTTCATGGACTTTTGAGATGTTTGTGATAGTTTTACCCGACTGTTGCACCATGAACGGGAAAATCACCCATGAAAACCCGGTCCATCTTCTCTATAATATTATAATGGGAGCCCGATATGTTTAATTAAGAACATGAACGGGAGACAGGTGGCGTATCCCTGAGCTACGCATGTGCCTGCTGGCGTGCGTAAGGGATTGGCGGCCGTAAGGCGTATAGTAATGTAGTTCAATCACGAACGAATTACTGCCGTTCATTGTTGGGACACTGCACGGTGACACGCTCCCCTGAACACGATAATGCGAACGCAACGCCGTTGACTCCCTCCCTCCTTGGAAAGTCGGGAGTGTCATACGTTTCCCTCCCTCACATAATCTATTTGCAAAGGTCACAGGGAGTCATTCGGGTTCTAATGAGTGTTTTTAGGATCGTGGTACAGAAGGGTCAGACTACCACCAGGCTCACAAAACTACCCCTGGAAATGCGCTGAACTCCTACGAAAGCCTTGTCAAATAGTTGTGCTTCCATCCCTCAAGTCAGCTATTTCCAAAGGTCAAAGAGGGGATCAATCGGGTTCTAATGAGTGTTTTTAGGATCGTGGTACAGAAGGGTCAGACTACCACCAAAATCTAAACACGTTAGGTCGGGCGGCCTGGTGGCTAATGTCAGCCTGGTCCGCGCAGTGACGTCACGCGTGGGCCAGCGGCTGGATTCTGCTGCAGTTTTCAGCTGGGTTTTGAGTTCTTTAAACAATATTCTCTCTGTTTTTTCTTTACTTATCCTAAATATTTATTAAATTTTACTCAATTGGGGATGTGAGTCCTTCAGTAGGCGTTTTGGAAAGGTCGAGTAAGGGGTAAAGTCTTCGTACTGCAGGTGTCTTTATTGCTACTTAACAGTTATTTACATGAACATAAAATATTATTTACAGCATATGTATATATTTACAGCATATGTAGCCTATGTTATCATTTTCATTTTCTTCCTTGCCATTCCCCTACATTCATCGCGAATAAGTGCATTCTGTCTCTTCTGTTTGTTCTGTTTGATCATTTTATTCAGGTGCCTCATCCTAAAGAAGATAGATATTCTAGCAAAAAATGCAATGACTTCAGATGACACATGTACTCCTGCACGTTCCATTTCTGCAGTAAGAGTTTGTACACACTCAGTGCCTGCCCTCAGCTCTTCACCATGAACGGCTTTAAATACTGCCCTCATAGTACTTAACTGGGAAGAAAAGCTATCAGAAGGCATATATAAATGACCTCTACTGATCATTTCAGTCCATGAGTTAGTTGGCGACCCACAGTTCTCTGCCACATGTCCTAGATTTGGGTATTTCATTGAAAACTTTTTCACAATGTAGCCGCCAATATACTGTAGAGACTGTTCTTCTATGACTGTACTAGCTGACTCCAATACATTCACATTTTCCATATTTTCTTGGTTTTCATGCAAGTCCACAGACACTTCATCGCCCACCGCTTCCGTATCTAACTCCATGCGTGTTTACACCGTGGAGAATCGCATACATCATTGATGCATACAGAGACTCATATAAAATCTAGATACATTGTGGGGATACACATAAAACCTACATATAACATAGGGTGTCATATAAGAGCTGCATGCATCATGATATGTACAATCCTCATTTTTCATGAGAATTCAAGGACCGAATACTGCCTACATATATCTTGGTCATTTATTTAACATCACTACTAATATACATAACAAATAGTTAAGCAACACTTACCATTTGGGAGGAAGAGTGATGGTACAGCTTCTTTCTTCAGAAGTCGTTTATTCCGAGGACTTTCAACACCAAGTAACCGACTTTTCATATCATCCATGTAACTGTCACTGGTAAAGTGCTTAGAACATACAACAGCATTTTTAGCATTGATTGAATCTCTCCTACGGCACACATTTACCCACACCTGTCTCAGTTTCTCGTCTCTTGGGAATCGGAAACATCGTAAGTTATTCTTGCCCCCTTTACCTTTTTTATTGCAACAGCCAAATACCGCACACTGATTTGGCATCGTTATTAATAATATTTACACTCCTCGGGACATGTGCCCTATGCAAGGCACAGAGGCAGACTGAAGGCCAGAACTATATTCGGAGGGGATTTAGATTATGGGATTAAGTCCACACCCTAAATATTGCGAAAGACAGAGTAGGAGCGGCTCCGGCCGACGCCCTCCTTGGCCCACACGTGACGTCATCACCACCTGTCACCTGCGCGCGCGGTCTCGTCCCGCCTGACCTAACGTGTTTAGATTTTGACTACCACCAGGCACACAAAACTACCCCTGGAAATGCGCTGAACCCCTACGAAAGCCTTGTCAAATAGTTGTGCTTCCATCCCTCAAGTCAGCTATTTCCAAAGGTCAAAGAGGGGATCAATCGGGTTCTAATGAGTGTTTGTTTTAGGATCGTGCTACAGAGGAAGGGTCAGACCACCACCAGGGTCACAAAACTACCCCTGGAAATGCGCTGAACCCCTACGAAAGCCTTGTCAAATAGTTGTGCCTCTACCTCCTCAAGACAGCTATTTCCAAAGGTCAAAGAGGGGATCAATCGGGTTCTAATGAGTGTTTGTTTTAGGGTCGTGCTACAGAGGAAGGGTCAGACCACCACCAGGGTCACAAAACTACTTCTGGAAATGCACAGAACTCACGAAAGCCTTGTCAAATAGGTGTGCTGGGGCTCCTACTAGCAGTTCGCGTTTTCTTTCCTCCCTTCGTTTTCTTCCCTTGCATAACTCAAGCAAATAGGACAGAGAGAGAGAGAGAGAGAGAGTGGAGTGTAGCGTGATGATTACTGCTATTCAATACGTGGCTTTGTGTGTCGTGTTTGCCCACCTCTCCGCCGGGGTATTGACGCTTCCTACGCGCCCATTACGTGTGTTAGCAGCCTGGCCGGGCCTTTTGTATACCTGGTGAGGCCTGGCCGTGTTAGGTCGATAGACGGATTGAAAGTATTTTGGAGTGAGTTTTGTTATTTTGGTATTGTGTGTGTTGTCGGTGACCACTCAATCTCTCTCTCTCTCTCTCTCTCTCTCTCTCTCTCTCTCTCTCTCTTGCCACAGGATAAGAAGGAATGATTTTAACCTTTCCTTTTGCTTCTATTTATAGGGAAAGTTAAACGCTCATCCCACCTGATCAAAAGGAGCAAAAATAGTAGGTGTGCCCATAATGGAAGCTCCTCATTCGCTCAGCCTCAATCTTCTGCCCACGTCCAGCTATTTTTAATTAATCAAAAAGGTTTAGCGACTTTGTACGTGTGCGTATGTGTGTGTGCCTGTGTGTGTGTGTGTGTGTGTGTGTGTGTGTGTGTGTGTGTGTGTGTGTGTGTGTGTAGTGGTGGTCTTCTTTGATCCATTCATTTCTATATATAAAGTCTTTAGTGGATTAGCATGTTGTTGTTGTTGTTTTTGTTGTTGTTGTTGTTGTTGTTGTTAGTGGTGGTGGTGATGGTGTGTGTGTGTGTGTGTGTGTGTGTGTGTGTGTGTGTGTGTGTGTGTGTGTGTGTAATTCATTTTATATATTTTTTTCTATATGTAATTTGATTTTAGAGACAACTCACCATTAAAATAAGAGGAATGTTGGTCTCTCTCTCTCTCTCTCTCTCTCTCTCTCTCTCTCTCTCTCTCTCTCGCCAACGGAGCATGTCAGGGGCACGAGGTCACCACCTGCTAAATCGATCAATTCATTTTGTGGTAAGCCTATTTGGCCTTTGTCGCATTCTCTCTCTCTCTCTCTCTCTCTCTCTCTCTCTCTCTCGCTCTCTCTCTCTCTCTCAAATAATAACTCAAGAAAAACACAAATTAATTAAGATAGAGAGAGAGAGAGAGAGAGAGAGAGAGAGAGAGAGAGAGAGAGAATCACACCGGATAAACAAAAACAACAACAAGAACAAAAAAAAATCACGTGACTCATAAACATCAAAATATTGCACCAAATTATGCTGGCGGCGACATGCAGGGAAACACACGTACGCACAAACATAACATTATCTCCCTTTCCCTCCCTTTTCCTCCCTCCATTGCGCACCTTTTTCCTCCCTTTCCCTCTTTCTCTCCCTCTCTCACATGCTTTCCCTCCCTCATTCTCCGTTTCTTCCTCCATTTCTCTCCGTTCATGCATTTTTCTCTCCCTTACCTCCTGTTTCTCTCCGTTCTCCCTCTCTTCCTCCCTCTTTTCCTTTCTTCCTTACCTTCAGCTTTCTTTCCTTTCCTCCCTTTCCTTTCCTCCCTTCCCCATTCCTCTTCTTCCTTCCTTCCTTCCTTCCTTCCTTCCTTCCTTCCTCCGTTTCATTTCTCTCATTTCTTTCATTTTTCTTGTACCTCTTTTTTTCTTTCTTCTTTCTTCCCTTTTCTTTTTATCCCACACCCTCCATTTTCTTTTCTCCTTCCCTCCCTTCCTTATTCCTCCCTTCCTTCTTTTCAGTTCCTTTCCTTTCATTCCTTCATTTTTTTCTCCTTCTCGTTTTCTCTCTTCTTTCTATTCCTTACCTTTGTTTCCCTTTTTTTCCTCCCTCCCTCCCTCCTTTCCCTTCCTTTCCCTTCCTCTATTTCTTCCTCCGCTTCCTTTTTTTATCCTCTATCTCTTTTTTCCTTTCCCTCACTCCCTTCCCTTCCCTTCCTTTCCCTTCCCATTCCTTCCCTTCCCTTCCCTTCCCTTCCCTTCCCTTCCAAGCCACACCTGCCCGATCTCGCCCCTGTGTTAATTAAATTCCCCCTGTCCTGTGTTGTGTCGTGTGGTGGTCAGCGTCAAGAGTCAGTATACAGAGGTCAGCAGGATGTCAGGAAGTGCTATCTTTTGTGTACTATTCCTGTTTACTTCCTGTTGGTTAGTCTGGTGTGTGAGGGGAAGGGTGTGTGTGTGTGTGTGTGTGTGTGTGTGTGTGTGTGTGTGTGTGTGTGTGTGTGTGTTTTCATTCATTCTCTCTCTCTCTCTCTCTCTCTCTCTCTCTCTCTCTCTCTCTCTCTCTCTCTCTCTCTCTCTCTCTCTCTCTCTCTCTCTCAAGTATAATTCAGAAGAGAGAGAGAGAGAGAGAGAGAGAGAGAGAGAGAGAGCATAAGGGAGGATGAGGAAGTCCAAAGAGTCTGCAAGTAAGGGATATGCTGACCTCCTCCTCCTCCTCCTCCTCCTCCTCCTCCTCCTCCTCCTCCTCCTCTAATGGAATGACCGTTGTTACTCAGATTTTTACTCTCATGTGTGTGTGTGTGTGTGTGTGTGTGTGTGTGTGTGGAGTTAGAGGAGGAGGAGGAGGAGGAGGGGGAAAGAAGGGGAGGGGGGTTATAGGGAGATTGCAGGAAGGGGGAAGGAGGAGGAGGAGGAGGAGGAGGAGGAGGAGGAGCAGCCACGCGCCATCTCCCCTAACCGGAACACGCACACCTGCCTCCTCCTCCTCCTCCTCCTCCTCCTCCCGCTCTGCTCTTTCCCTTCCCCCTCTTCCTTTCCTCCCTTCACCCTTCTCCTCCTCCTCCTCCTCTTCTCCTCCTTCCTTTCGTCCTTTCCCTTTCTCTCCTCTTCTCTTTTCCTCTCCCATTCTCATTCCTCTTCCTGCTTTTCCTCCTTTTTTCCCTTCTCTTCCTTTCCATCTCTTTCCCTCCACTTTCCCTTTCCGTCAATACATGCAGAGGAGGAGGAGGAGGAGGAGGAGGAGGAGGAGGAGGAACAAGATGATTGGTATAGTAACATTTTTCTAGTCTTTTTTTTTTAATTTTAATTTTTGGGGTTTATTTTAATTTCTTTTTTTTTCGTATTATTGAGAAAGGCGGATAATTTTTTGGGTCGAGGTTAATGTGGGTTCAAAAACTGCATTCATTCTCTTTTATCTATTTTCCTTTTTCCTTTTTTTATTGGTGACATGAATCAAGATATTTTTTGGGTCAAGGTCAATGTGGGTTCAAAAACTGCATTCATTCTCTTTTATCTATTTTCCTTTTTCCTTTTTTTATTGGTGACATGAATCAATATATTTTTAGGGTCAAGGTTAATGTGGGTTCAAAAACTGCATTCATTCTCTTTTATCTATTTTCCTTTTTCCTTTTTTTTTTATTGGTGACATGAATCAAGATATTTTTCAGACATTTTTTATACATATTTTTCTCCTTTATTTTTTTGTCCCCTTGTGCTTTGCTGTTTCTCTTACTTAAAAAAATAATATGAATAAAAAATGAATGAATGAAATGGGTCTTGTTGTATTATCCATCCGTATCCTCTTCGCAGGACTCCAAGCGTAGGACATCGGAAAAGGGATTTATTCATCTGTTCATCTGTCTATTCTTCCTCCTTCTTACAGTTGCATCCCACTCACATCCTTGTCTGATCCTAATCCTCCGTATCCTTCACTTCACAGGATCCCAAGCGTAGGATATCGGAAGGGGGATCCATTCATCTGTCTATTCTTCCTCCTTTACTCTTGCATCTCACTCATATCCTTGCCTGATCCTAATCCTCCGTATCCTTCTCTTTGCAGGATCCCAAGCGTAGGATATCGGAAGGGGGATCCATTCATCTGTCTATTCTTCCTCCTTTACTCTTGCATCTCACTCATATCCTAGTCTGATCCTAATCCCCCGTATCCTTCACTTCGCAGGATCCCAAGCGTAGGATATCGGAAGGGGGATCCATTCATCTGTCTATTCTTCCTCCTTTTCACATTTGCATCTCACTCATATCCTTGCCTGATCCTAATCCCCCGTATCCTTCACTCCGCAGGATCCCAAGCGTAGGATATCGGAAGGGGGATCCAACACCACTTCAAGAACTTCAAGAGCGACTCAAGGTAAATACGAGATGGGATTTTGTTTCTTTCCTTTTCTTCAATATGTTTTAGTCTCTTTTCTTGCCTTCTTTTTCTCTCCATTCTTTTTTTTCCTCCTCCATTTCTCCTCCTCTCTCCTCTCTCATCCTTGTCTGCTCTTACCCTCCACTTCCCTTCCTTTCCTCCATTATTATTATTATTATTATTATTATTATTATTATTATTATTATTATTATTATTATTATTATTATTATTATTATTATTATTACTATTATTATTGTGTGTGTTTAGCGGATAGCGTTTACCTGCTGAAATTTTAATTAGGACAGGTAAATTGCTCTCTCTCTCTCTCTCTCTCTCTCTCTCTCTCTCTCTCTCTCTCTCTCTCTCTCTCTCTCTCTCTCTCTCTCTCTCTCTCTCTCTCTCTCTCTCTCTCTCATTTACTTTCACTTTTTACGTCATTTCTTCTAAGTAAAAAAAATCAGTCAAGTTCATGAAAGGAGGAGGTGGAGGAGGAGGAGGAGGAGGAGGAGGAGGAGGAGACAGGTGTGCATGCAGGTGTGTTCTAATTAACATACCTGTCCCGCACCTGTGTCTTGTCCTTTCACCTTTCATCACCGTTTGCACCACCACCACCACCACCACCACCACCTTGAGGGCTTGATTCTTCCTCCTCTACCTTGCATACTAACCATCACCACCATCATCATCATCATCATCATCATTATTTCCATCGTCATATTTTCCTTTTCATCTCAATTCACCATTTTTTTCTCTCTTCCATTTTCTTTCCCAAACAGCAATTATCATATTACGTTTCAACTTCCTTCCTCCTCATCCCTCCACCCACTCACCCACACTCCTCCTCCTCCTCCTCCTCCTCCATCTCATCTTCCCCCTCCTTCTCCTCCTCCTTACCTTACCTTCCATTTAAGTGTACAGTGCAGTGATAACCGAGGTGCGCATTTGAGGAAGACGTAGTGTTATTAAGAAGCGTGAAACATCGATATAGTTTTAGCCTTAACTTGTATCTCTATTGCTCCTCTCCTTCCTCACCATCATCATTCATTACCAGCGAAGGATGACGTGAAGGGGGGAAGGAATATGCAAGGGAGTGAGTCGTGTGTTATGTTTTACGAGGAGGGAGTGGAAGGAAGGAACGAAATGAAAGGGATTTGAAACATATGTAAGTAAGGGATATGCAAGGGAGTGAGTCGTGTGTTATGTCTTACGAGGAGGGAGTGGAAGGAAGGAACGAAATGAAAGGGATTTGACACATATGCAAGTAAGGGATATGCAAGGGAGTGAGTCGTGTGGTATGTCTTACGAGGAGGGAGTGGAGGGAAGGAACGAAATGAAAGGGATTTGACACATATGCAAGTAAGGGATATGCAAGGGAGTGAGTCGTGTGGTATGTCTTACGAGGAGGGAGTGGAGGGAAGGAACGGAATGAAAGGGATTTGACACATGTAAGTAAGGGATATGCAAGGGAGTGAGTCTTGTGGTATGTCTTAAGGGATCGATGACATAAGGTTCTGTTGGTAAGAGAACCGGGTAGGACACGTAGTAATGGGTTTAAACTGGATAAATTCAGATTCAACAGGGACATTGGCAAAAATTGGTTTACTAACAGAGTGGTAGATGAGTGGAACAGGCTGAGCAGTCATGTGGTGAGTGCCAATACAATTGTTACATTAAAAAATAGATTAGATAAATTCATGGACAGTGGTATTAGGTGGGGTTTTAGATTCATGGGAGCTTAGGTTCAAAGGAGCTGCCTTGTACAGACCTACTGGCCTCTTGCAGACTCCTACGTTCTTATGTTCTTATGTTCTTATGAATGAAGGAGCGAAATTGGAGGAAGGAAAAATAAATACTTGTATCTAAGGTAAGGCAAATGTTAGTGTGAATAGTGTGATTGGATTAGAAGGAAAGGCAAAGGATTGTGTAATTGGCGGGAAAATTATAAATATCGAACGAACTAACCAGAACCCGACTCATCTCCTTTGTGGCCTTGGAAAATATCTGTTGCGAGAGTCGAGAGCGTCAGGGAACACGCCTGTAACTTTGGTTCAGAGGCAGAAATTAAAATATTAGTCTGACAGTGAAGATCCAGTAGACGGAAGACTGTTGTTACCTCAGAGTATCACAGTAAAAAGGATGAACGTGTGACCATGAACGAGTGACACTTCTAGTTCAGGTGTCGCTCGGAGCCCAGGTAATTAAGGGGCTATTACACTGGGCAAACTTTCCGTGGATCTTCAGTCAAACCACGATGTCCGCTAGCGTGGTTCTCATTTGTTTCTTGCTATTGCTGCTGCTGATGATGGTGAGTAATACCGTCGTCCTTCGGTGAAATCTACCGTAGCTTTGGAAGATCGTGGACACGTCAGAAAACCACGGAAATAGGAGAACCACGCCATCGAAAATAGTGGTTTGACTGAAGATCCACGGAAAATTTGCCCAGTGTAATAGCCCCTTAAGCCGTGGCCCAGCGAGCGGCAGGTGGTGGGTGAGAGGGGTGAGAGGACGCACGCTGGGGCACACGACAGGACGCGGCGGTCAGTGTATTCAAGGCAGCTGCAGTAAACGAGTAGTACACCTGGCGGACACCTCTCCTCCTTCCCTCTTGCGCTTCGGCCACTGACCCTTCCATTGACGAGCCTATTAGAGGTCTCTGTCAAGGGGGAGGCGTGAAGATAGGCGGGTGGTGTTAAGGGTAAGGCTGTAGGGCGTGTAGATGGGTGGGTATATCAGGTTGACTGGTAGAGGAAGATGGGTTAAAAGTTAGGTTAGGTTAGGTTAGGTTAGGCTGTGAAGATGGGTGTGAGATCGTGTTGAGGGTGAGGCTGTGAAGATGGGTGGGGGTGGTGTTAAGGGTAAGGATGTAGGGCGTGAAGATGGGTGGGTATATCAGGTAGACTGGTAGAGGAAGATGGGTTAAAAGTTAGGTTAGGTTAGGTTAGGTTAGGCTGTGAAGATGGATGTGAGATCGTGTTGAGGGTGAGGCTGTGAAGATGGGTGGGGGTGGTGTTAAGGGTAAGGATGTAGGCTGTGAAGATGGGAGTTTGGAGTGAAGGGTTAAGAAGATGGGTTAAGTTACGCAGCTCACCGGTATAAGAAGCGACACATGAAAAAGGATGGCAAAGCAAATAGAAAAAATAATTAAAGAGAAAAAACATGAAACAGGACAAAGAGAAAAAGAGAGATACAGAAGAAAGAAGAGGAGAAGGAACATAAAGGAAGAAGAAGAAGGCATAAATAACGTTGGAAAGATAAGGAGATGAAAAAGAGGAAATAAAGAGAAACTAGAGAAGGAGGAAACAGGAAAAGAAGAAAGGAAGATAGGAAGAAGAATAAAGATGGGAGGGATAGTAGGTACGAGAAGATGGCGCCACTATAAACACTTGCCTGCGCCATAACGGGCTGGGGCCGAATACCAACCAGGCACCTCAAGTAAGCCTACCGTAGGAGACGTAAAAATAAAAAAAAATATTGATGAGAAAAGAAGCATAGCACGATCTATAGGCGACCCAGGACCTACCCCAAACATAAGACTTCTGGCAAGGCTCTCGTCCGCTCACCTCCTCATCGTTCATGACTTAGGCCCAAAGAGGTGCCTAGGGAGTGCGGGGCCGCGGGATTCGCATAAAGTTGAGCTCTCTGGATTTCTGCAGCCTCACGCTACGTCCTTGGCGGCTCCTATTGAGGTATTAGATAAGGATACATAGGGAAGGATACACTAGGATACATAGATAAGGATACATAAGGAAGGATACACTAGGATACATAGATAAGGATACATACACTTTTTCACGTCATTTCTTCTAGGTAAAAACATAAGTCAAGTTCAAGAAAGGAAAAGGAGGAGAAGGAGGAGGAAGAAGAGGAGAAGGAGGAGGAGACAGGTGTGCATGCAGGTGTGTATTGAGGTATTAGATAAGGACACATAGGGAAGGATACACTAGGATACATGGATAAGGATACATACACTATGATACATTAGGATACTTGGGTTACTTGTGATAGCTTCTGAGATCGAGTTACTTGCCATTTTCCTTCACTTTTCAATCCTCCTCCTCTTCCTCCTCGTCTTCCTCCTCCTCCTCCTCCTCCTTTGCCTCCAACTCCCCCCCCCCCACACACACACTAATGCACTTCCCCTCACCTTTGTACCTCCCCACCTGAGAGCAGAAATCTAAAGGGGAAAATCTTGTCCCGGAAAATCTGATGTGAAGTTATTTTGGGAAAGGGATGGAAGGAGTGAGAAGGACGAGGAGGGGAGAGAGGAGAGGAGAGGGAGATGAATGAAAGTCTGACTGGAGGGAAGGAGGAAGAGGAGGAGAAGGAGGAATGAGAAGGAAAATAAAGTTAGGAAAGAAGGGAAATCGTAGAGAAATGGTGAAGGAAGAAGAAGAAGAAGAAGAAGAAGAAGAAGAAGAAGAAGAAGGGAAGGGATTTAGAATGAGTAGAAGAAGATAATAAGAAGCGAAATATGATAAAGAAAGATGGCAAAGCAAATAGAAAAATAATTAAAGAGAAAAAATGATGAAACAGGAAAAAAGAGAAAAAGACAAATAAAGAAGAAAGAAGAAGAAGAAGAAGAAAAAGAAGAAGAAGAAGAAGAAGAAAGGAACATCAAGGAAGTAGAAGAATGCATAAAAAACGATGGAATGAAATAGGAGATGAGAAAGAGGGAATAAAGAGGAACTAGAGAAGGAGGAAGAAAGAAAAGAAGAAAGGAAGATAGGAAGATAAAGATAGAAGAGGAGGAAGAAGGAGAGAAGGGAAAGAAGGTAATATTGATGAGAAAAGAAGAGAGGAAGGAAAGGAGGGAGGGAGAGAGAAAGTAATATTGATGAGGGATTGAGAAGGGGAGAAGAGAGGAAGGAAAAAGAGGAGAAAGGGAAGAGGAAGGAGGAAGGAAGAAGGGAGGAAGAACCACATTTATTCTTTTTTAATAATTTAGGTCAGTCGTTTAGTCTCCTCCTCCTCCTCCTCCTCCTCTTCCTCGTCCTCCTCCTCCTCCTCCTCGTAATCCTCCTCCTCTTTCTTTGTCGTCCCTTCCTCCCATATTTCCCGTTCCCTCATTATGTTGTATTATTTATAGTAGGGAGAGGAGGAGGAGGAGGAGGAGGAGGTAAGAGGAAAATGAGAGGAAAAAATTGGAGATTGTACAAAGACTTATTTCGGATTTTCTTTTTTTTCTTTTTTTTCTTGTGGGTTTAAAAATTCTCTCTCTCTCTCTCTCTCTCTCTCTCTTACTCTGGTTATTCAATTAATGTCTCTGGTCTCGATTCTAATTCCTTTTCGTCTCCTCCTCCTCCTCCTCCTTCTCCTCCTCCTCCTCCTCCTCCTCCTCCTCCTCCTCCAAACGCAGTAATCTCCGCCGCCTAGACGAGGTTTCTTGTCTTCATCAGGAGAAGGGCGTTGTCTCCTCCTCCTCCTCCTCCTCCTCCTCCTCTTGAGACGATTGCTCGAAACTTGATGGAGTCTGGTCTAATCTGGTGTGTGTGTGTGTGTGTGTGTGTGTGTGTGTGTGTGTGTGTGTGTGTGTGTGTGTTCTGCGTGACCTTCCATGAACGGCACCGCTCAGTTAAAAAAAAAGATTAAGAAAAAAATGAATAAGCAACATTAGGAAGGTCGTTTGTCATTAAATACCGCCAGCATGTGTGTGTGTGTGTGTGTGTGTGTGTGTGTGTGTGTGTGTGTGTGTGTGTGCGCGCGCGACCCCTCAATAACTACCGCCATAACGTATATCAGTGTGTGTGTGTGTGTGTGTGTGTGTGTGTGTGTGTAGGAATGCCGCAGAGAGGAGATTTATTACATACACTTTTATTTGAATACAGTTGCTCGGAGGAGGAGGAAGAAGAAGAGGAGGAGGAGAAGGAGGAGGAGGAGGAGGAGGAGGAGGAGGAGGAAAGGTGAGAAATACATTAACTTGGATTATGACAAAAAATAAACTCGTGTGCAGTACTGAAGACATTTTTATGAGAGAGAGAGAGAGAGAGAGAGAGAGAGAGAGAGAGAGAGAGAGAGAGAGAGAGAGAGAGAGAGAGAGATGAAAATTAATAAAAAAAAGAAGGAAGAGAAAAAAAAACATTACCAAACTAGACCTTTAGACAATCCAACACCACCACCACCACACCGCCACCACCACCACCACCACCACCACCACCACCACCACCACCAGCTGCTCTTCTCAACACCTGTGCTCTGCGTGTGCTCAGGTGACTTAATTTGATTGGCTACCTGAACCTCCCCTCTGAGCGTCCATCCTTTGGGCAGGTAATGGGCAGGTGAGAGAGAGGGAGAGGGAGGGAATGGGAGAAAGAGAGAGAGTGAGAGTGAGAGAGGAGAGAGAGAGAGAGAGAGAGAGAGAGAGAGAGAGAGAGAGAGAGAGAGAGAGAGAGAGAGAGAGAGAGAGAGAGAGAGAGAGAGAGAGAGAGAGAGAGAGAGAGAAGGAAGAAAAAAATGTGAAGAGAAAATAGGAGAGATTGAAAATAATGTGGAGAGAGAAAGAGAAGAAAAAAACAACCTATTTCTAAAGGCTGAAAAGGAGATCAGTCGGGTTCGAATGAGTGTTGTTTATGGTCATGGTACAGAGGAAGGGTCACACTACCACCAGGGTCATGAAACTACCCCTGACAACTAGAGAAGGAGGAAGAACGAAATAAATAAATGAGGGAATAATGAAGAAAGGAAGATAGGAAGGAAGATAAAGACAGACGAGAAGGAAGAGAAGAGAAGGGAAAGAAAGAAGGTGACATTGATTGGGGGTTTTGGAAGGAAGAAGAGAGGAATGAAAGAAGGGAGTGGGAGGGAAAAACTCTTATATGAAACCCTTGCCAAATGTGTGTGTGTGTTTACTTGAGCTCAAAAATATTTAATTGAAAATATGATAGAGAGAGTTAAAGACGGACTATTAGCGCGAATCATTGCTCAGATAACGCCACCGAGAAACGATTAAGAACACTCATTAAAATACACATATAACACCCATTAAGTAAGTTAAACGGAACATAAAGAAGATAATATAAGCACTAATGAGAGGAAGACGTGGGGAGGGGATTGGGTAGACGACTTAAGTTAAAAAAAACAAAAAAAAAACTTAAATGTGCTGTTGGTAAGGGGAGACTAAGGTAAATGGGGAGCAATAGGGCTCAGGTAAGGGTAGGTAAGGTAAAGGTGATTGAGGGTGTGAGGTAAGGGCATAGGTTAGTGGGTAGGAGTTAGGGAAGAGTCGATGATTCTGAAGGGAGGGAAAGGGAAGGAAAGTGACGTGAAGGGAAGGGAAAGGGAAGGAAAGTGACGTGAAGGGAAGGGAAAGGGAAGGAAAGTGACGTGAAGGGAAGGGAAAGGGAAGGAAAGTGACGTGAAGGGAAGGGAAAGGGAAGGAAAGTGACGTGAAGGGAAGGGAAAGGGAAACATTAAAAGGAGTTTGAGGAATAGGAAGGTAAAGGAAGGGAGGCAGGGGGATGAAGAAGGAGGAAGTAGGGAGGAAAGGAAAGAAGAAGAGGTGGAGGAGGAGGAGGAGGAGGAAAATGGAAGACTAACTAGACAGCATACAATAAAAGACAAGAAAGAAAGGAAGAAGAAGAAGAAGAAGAAGAAGAAGAAGGATGAAAACATGTGAAAAAAGAAGAAGGATAAAAACATGTGAAAAAAGAAGGAAAAGAAAAAGAAGAAGAATGAAAACAAGTGAAAAAAATGTAGAAAAAAAATAACCACGATATGAAAGCGAATGAGAGAAGGGAAAAAAAAGAAGGAAAAACAAAAAAGGAAAGAAAAGAAAGAATGAGAAACGAAGGAAAGGCGAGAAAGAAAGGAAAGAAGGAGCAAGATTAAGAAGTTCGCCTCATTTTTCATTAACTTCCAATCTTGAGAAACGCGAAAACTTAGACGAGGTAGAAGGAAAGTCGAGCAGCGAAAGTTCTAAGGGAAAGCTTTTTTTTATATACTTTGAAGCGTATTTTTCTTTCGTCATAAGTTCATAATCCAGAGAGAGAGAGAGAGAGAGAGAGAGAGAGAGAGAGAGAGATTGAGATAGAAGAGAAATCTGCGGACTCACCAATTTTCTCCCTCCCTTCCCCCCACTTCTCTCTCTCTCTCTCTCTCTCTAATCTCACTCGGTATTCACGGCTCACACAACTTCCGTAAAAGAGAGAGAGAGAGAGAGAGAGAGAGAGAGAGATAAGGAAACAGACTGAAAAATATTATTCCATTCGTGTGTGTGTGTGTGTGTGTGTGTGTGTGTGTGTGTGTGTGTGTGTGTGTGTGTGTGTTAACCCGGAAATAGAAAACTTGAACGATAATATTCTCTCAATTTTGGTGCTGGAGAAACATCTCTAGATTAGATCTCTCTCTCTCTCTCTCTCTCTCTCTCTCTCTCTCTCTCTCTCTCTCTCTCTCTCTCTCAGGCCACCTAGTCTGGACCAGGGGGTCTGTGTGGTCTGATTGTCTATGTAATTCTATGTAATTCTCTCTCTCTCTCTCTCTCTCTCTCTCTCTCTCTCTCTCTCTCTCTCTCTCTCTCTCTCTCACCACACACACACACACACACACACACACACACACACACACATTCATTCCAGTTTTTGCATAAGCTCTCTACGTTATGGCCTTTTCCTTTTACGTCTTATTTCTACGTAAATTTAATATGCAGTTGGCCTTGTTTTTTTTCATGAGGCAGACTTTTACTTTTATCTATCTATCTATTTATCTATCTATCTATCAGTCTATCTGTATCTATCTATCTATTTATCTGTGTTTTTATCTGTGTCTGTGTGTCTGAAGGAAAGGGAAGAGAAGGGAAGGGATTGGAAGGAATGGGAAAAGATGGGAATGGATGGGAAAGGATGGGAAGGGAAGGGATTGGATGGGGAGGGATTGGAAGGGAAAGAATGGGAAGGGAAGGGAAGGGATGGGATTGGAAGAAATGGGAAGGGGAGGGATGAGAAGGGAACTGAAAGGAAAAGATGGGATGGGAAGGGAAGGGAAGGGAAACAATGGAAAGGGAAGGGAAGGGATGGGATTGGAAGGAATGGGAAGGGGAGGGATTGGAAGGAATAGGAAGGGGAGTGATTGAAAGGGAAGGGAAGGGAAAGGAAGGGATGAGATGGCAAAGGATCGGAATGGAATGGAAGGGATGGGAAAGGAAGGGGAGCGATTGAAAAGGAAGGGAGGGGAAGGGAAAGGAGCGGGTTGGAAGGGATGACTGTTCGAGACCGACCCACATTTTACCTCTGTCTGTCTGTCTGTTTGTCTGTCCGTCTGTCTGTCTGTCTGTCTGTCTGTTAGGGGGAACTGTGAGGTCGTTTAGTAAGTATTTTAAGTGTTTAATTATCTGAATGGCCTAAACCTTTTATGTACGATCATGTTCCAGTTGTATATGTCGTAATTATTTCCCGTGTTACCTAACTTTATATTCTCTCTCTCTCTCTCTCTCTCTCTCTCTCTCTCTCTCTCTCTCTCTCTCTCTCTCTCTCTCTCTCGCTTCCTCTTTATTTTTTCCTTCTTTTTCTCTTCCTTTTTATTGTTTTTTTCCCTCCGATGAGAGAGAGAGAGAGAGAGAGAGAGAGAGAGAGAGAGAGCAGGTATAATGAGACCTAATTAACGTCTTAGGTAAGGTGGCGACAGGTGACACTTGGGAGTCTTAAACGGGCTATTGACTTCACTTAACTCCTCCTCCTCCTCCTCCTCCTCCTTCTCCTCCTCTTCCTCCTCTTTTTCCTCCCTTTACACTTGCTCCTCTCTCCATCCCGTCCCGTCCCGTCCCGTCCCTTGGAGATGCCCTAAATTCCTATACGAAAACCTTGTCGGATGTGTGTGCTTAGGGGCCGAAATGTTTGAGGGTCATATTCTTAAGCTCATATTTGACAAGGCTTTCGTAGGAGTTTCGGGGATTTCCAGGGGTAGCTCTATGACCCCGGTGGTAGTTTAACCCTTCTTCTGTACCACGAAGCTAAAAACACACGCATTAGAACCCGACTGATATCTTTTTATGACTTTGGAAATAGCACATAAATTTGACAAGGCTTTCGTAGGAATTTCGGGCATTTCCAGGGGTAGTTCTATGACCCTGGTGGTAGTTTAACCCTTCTTCTGTAACACGTAGCTAAAAACATACTCATTAGAACCCGACTGATCCCATTTTTGGCCTTTGGAAACAGCTGATGAGAGGGATGGAAGCGTGGAAGCGTCGTTCAGTAGCTACCAAAGTGACCTTCCTAGAGTTTGATAAGATGGACCTCAGTGTGTCGTGGCGGTCCCGGGAGCTCGGCAGGTCGTAGCCTCAGCCTCCAGTTGGCACTCACCAAATAGGAATCAATACAGTGCAGTCTAGACGCGGCACATGTGGAGGGGAGGGAGAGGGAGAGGTGGAGAGGGATGGAGAAGGAGGGGGAGGGGCGCCAAATTGCTGTGTGCTGCCTCCCCGTGCGACTGACCATTGCTCCCCCCTCCTCCCCCCTCCTCCTACCCCATACAAAAGAAGGATTAGGGAGGCAAGAAGACAGAGGGGAAGACAACATAGCAAGAGTAGACTAAAAGGAAAAGGAAAGAAAATAAAAAAAAGCAAAGAAGTATAAATGAACGAAGAGATTCATATTAACACTGCTATATTTTTTTTCTTCTTTCTTTCTTTCTTTCTTTATTATGTGCTGCCCATAGCGCCGGTATGTTCTCGTGAGGGGCCTCATGGACGACCCTTCCCGTTAGTGGCGCGGGCGAATTTTATTTATAGTGGCTGCCGTGATGTGCGATTCTTGCCTGGCCCATGCTGCCCCCCGGTGCTCCTCTAGGCCGAAGTCGCTTAAGTTAGGGTTGACTGACGGTCTGGACAGCATGTGGGTGATCTTGCGACACTCCGAGATGGTTGAAAAAATCCGCGTGTATCTGAGGGACTCAAACCTTGGTACACGGGCTCACCACACCGGCACGCTAACCACTCAGCCACCGCCTCCGCAGTGTACTGATCCGTAGACTGAGAGGGAAGAAAACAAGAGTAAAATAAAAGGACAAAAATAAAGAGGCAAAAGAAAGCAAGTATATATGAATGAAGAAACTCAAATTAACACTCATTCTTTCTCCAAGGGCTGATTCAGAGCGGGGCGGGGCGGGGTGGGGCGGGTCACGCTGCCCCGCCCCGTAAGATCCATCACCCGCAGAAGGTAATTTGAGAGACTCCACGGCTTCGTCAAGTCTTTGGCGCCGGGAGGTCGACGTGGCGCCAGGCTCAGTGTGTGTGTGTGTGTGTGTGTGTGGGAGGGGGTGTAGGGAAGGAAGGGAGGGATGACGCAACACTGCCTCCTCCTCCTCTTCCTCCTCCTCCTCTTCCTCCTCCTTCTCCACGTGGTCCAAGTGACGTGGCTCAGGATCTCCCTTCTCTCGCTCCCTCCTTCTCCCTAACTCTCTTTCTTTCCTCCCTTCTTCCCTTCTTATCTCCGTCACGCCCTGCCTCCGTGGATCTCTTCTCGCCTTTCCTCTTTCTCCCTTCCTCCGTCTCCTCTTCCTCCCTCTTCTCTCTTCTTATCTCCCTCAGCCTCTCCTTCCTCCAGTGTCTCATCCCCTTTCTCCTCTGCTCTTTCTCTCTTTCTCTGTTCCTTTCACTCTCAATCCCTCCCTCCTTCCCTCCTTTTTTTATCTCGTGTTGCATCCTTCCCTCCCTCCCCTCCCTTCCCTCCCTGTCTCCTCTCTTTCATGTTCCATCTCTTCTTTCTCTTTCCCTCCCTCCTTTCCTCCCTGTGTCCTCTCTTTCATCTTCTCTTTCCTTTCCTCCTTTCTCAACCTACCAACCACTCTCTTTCCCTCCTCTCCTTCCCTTCCCTTCCTCCCTCCCTCCCTGGACTATACCTTCAGGGAGTCAGTAATGCACCTCGGAGGGAAGGGAGACACAGGGAGGAAGGAAGGGAGGGTAGAGGGAAGGGTCTTTTCTCCTCCCTAAGCTGTTCTCCTCGCCTAAGTTACTACATCATCCCTAACACAAGAGTTTTTCAAAAGTCGCCATTGTAAGACGCTCCACCCCTCACATCAACTGTTTCCAAACCCCGAAAAGGACATCAATCGGGTTCCCATGAGTGTTTCTTTAGGTTCGTGGTACAGAAGAAGGGCCAGACTACCACCAGGGTCATGAAGCTACCCCTGGAAATGCCCCAAACGCCTACGAGAGTCTTGTTAAATATGTGTGCTTAGGCGCCGGACGGTTTGAGAATAATGGAACCAGTCTAGTATTGTGGGACTCGAGAGGTTCTGGTCGCCGTTGTCAGACGCTTCGTATCTCCCTTTATCCTTCTCCTCTTGCTTCATGGCTTTCTTTTATTATCCTCTTCCTCTTGCTCTTCACCTCTCCTCCTCCTCCTCCTTCTCTTGTTTTTTGCTCCTTCTCCTCTTCCTTACTCTTCTTTTTACTTTCTGCCTGTTTTGTACCTCCCGTTTTCCTTCTCCTCCTCTTGGTTCATGTCCTTCTTTTCCTCCTCTTCCTCTTCATCCCTCCTCCTCCTCCTCCTATTCCTCTTTCTCTTCGCCCTTCCTCTTCTTCCTTCTCCGTTCTTAATTCCTTTCTGCTTCTTGTTCATAATTTCTACACGGTGCTTTCATTCCTCCTCCTCCTCTTCCTACTTCGACTCCACACCTTCCTCTTCCTCCTCCTCCTCCTCCTCCTCCTCCTCCTCCTCCTCCTCCTCCTCCTCTAAGCCCATCACCATATACAGTCCAGGCGAGATATTCTAATGACTGGCTCACCGACCACAGCATCCAGCAACTCATCCGCTTATCTCCCGCTAACTACCCTGTGATGCCGCCAATGACCCCCCTGTGTGCATATGGGGGGGGGGGGGAGTCCGGCTGTTAGCATACCCTGGGGGGCGCTGGGGGAAGGGGGGGAGTGTTGATGATTGGGGGTTAGCGGGAACGGCTTGTGGTTATGGGTTTCGGGTGATGGAGAATGTGGAACCTGGTGGATTGGTGGATTTTGGGTGAGTGAGTGAGTGAGGGTTTAGGATCGGTATGAGTAAACACACGCATTTCTTTCTTTCTTGAGTGAGTGAGTGAGTGAGCGAGTGAGTGAGTGAGTTAGTGAGTGAGTGAGTGAGTGAGTCTTTAGGTTCATTGTGACTGATTCTGCGTCCTTTTCTAAACCAGTGAGTGGGTGAGTGAGTGAGTGAGTGAGTGAGTGAGTGAGTGAGTCCAAAGGTTCATTTCTCATTCCTTTCCCGCCTTCACTACCACCATCACCACTACCACGTGTCCACCACTACCACCACCACCACCACCACCACCACCATCGGGCAAAAAGTAGCCAGAAAAGGGATGGATCTTACCGTGAAAAGTCCAGTTTTTCTTCCCTCCCTCTCCCTCGTCTGTTCTGTACACATGCCAAAGAGAGACCCCTGCCAAAGATCCCTTATAAAACCCCTGCTGAAGACCCCTGCTAAAGATCCCTGCTGAAACCCCTACTGAAGACCCCTGCTGAAGATCCCTGCTGAAGACCCCTGCTAAAGATCCCTGCTGAAACCCCTGCTGAAAACCCCTACTAAAGATCCCTGCTGAAACCCCTCCTGAAGACCCCTGCTAAAGATCCCTGCTGAAACCCCTCCTGAAGACCCCTGCTAAAGATACCTGCTGAAACCCCTGCTGAAGACCCCTGCTAAAGATCCCTGCTAAAACCCCTCCTGAAGACCCCTGCTGAAGATCCCTGCTAAAACCCCTACTGAGGACACCCTGCTATCCTATGTCCTGTAGATGCTTAAGACCCCTGGCAAAGAAAGACCCCCTGTTAAAGACCTCCTACTCAAGACCCTGCTATCCTCTGTCCTACCCAATCCTATGTCTTTGTAGAATCTGAATATATACAACGTTAACCCATTGATACGTGCCCTACCAGGGTCTCCTACCATCAGAACCTTGTATCTAATTTAAACCCATTGCTACGTGTCCTACCCGGCTCTCATACCAGCAAAACCTTATCAATATCAGTCTTATTAAATCCCTTCATCCATTTGTAAACTTAAACCCATTGCTACGTGTCCTACCCGGCTCTCATACCAGCAAAACCTTATCAATATCCCCCTTATTAAAGCCCTTCATCCATTTCTAAGCTTCGATCAAGTCTCCTCACACCCTTCGCCTTTTTAGGGAACGCAGATTTAAATGCTGAAGTCTATCCTCGTAAGGCAAATTTCTCAACCGGTGGATCATTGTTGTCATCCTCCTCTGAGCAGATTCTAACACCTTGGTATCCGTGCTTTAGTAAGGAGACCAGAACCGCACTGCATAATCGAGATAAGGTCTAACTTACGTGGCGGGAGGATTCTCAGGTATGCGGAAGATGACTGCAGGTAGGCGGAAGGAAGAGGAGGAGGAGGAGGAGTTGCAGGGGGTGGAAGAGGAGGAGGAGAGGAGAAGGAGCAGAAGGAAGATCAGTAGTTTGCAAGAGGAGCGGGAGGAGGAGGAGGTGCAGGAGGAAGAGGAAGAGGAGGAGGAGGAGGAGGAAGAGGCTTGATTTTATTGATTGTGAAGGGCGATGCGTGGCGCCCCTGCCGACCTCTGTCCCTTCTGCAGCAGTGCCACGGGAAGGGAAGGAAGGGAAGGGAAGGGAAGGGAAGGGAAGGGAGATAGTGTTAGTGACCCTCTGACCTACGGATGGGAAGGGAAGGGAAGGGAAGGAAGGGTAAGGAAGGAAAGGGAAGGGGACAGAAAGGAAAAGTGAGGGAAAGAAAAGGAAAGAAAAGGGAAGGGAAGAAATGGGAGGAAAGGGAAGGGAAGGGAAAGGAAAGGAAAAGGGAAGGAAGGGTGGGAGAATGTGGTACTGTACTCCTCCTCCTCCTCCTCCTCCTCCTCCTCTTTCTCCTTCTCCTCCTCTTCCTCCATCTCTTTCTCCTCCTCCTCCTCCTCCTCCTCCTCCAATTCCTATTCATATATCCAATCTTCCTCATCCACTTTTTCCTCTTCCTCTTCTTTTTTCTCCACCTCCAATCCTCATCCACCACCCCCACCACCATCACCACCCCCACCCCCACCATCACCACCACCATCACCACCACCATCACCACCACCCCCACCACCATCACCACCACCACCACCACCACCATCACCACCACCACCACCACCCCCACCATCACCACCACCACCACCACCATCACCATCATCACCCCCACCACCACCTCACCACCTTCAAATTTTACTCCTTCCGCGAAAATCCATCACATTTCCAGCGCAACTCCCTTCCAAGAAACTCTATATTCGACCAACTGTTCTCTCTCTCTCTCTCTCTCTCTCTCTCTCTCTCTCTCTCTCTCTCTCTCTCTCGCTATTTTTCTCCCTCGAGCCATTTTTCTCTCTTTCTTATCTCCTTCGCCATTTTCTTCTTCATTTAAGTTTAGAGTTTCATATTTTCGTTTCCCATCCGCCAATTTGTCTTCCCTTTTATCCTGTGTGTGTGTGTGTGTGTGTGTGTGTGTGTGTGTTAATCCATAGTCGTAACATGCTGGATATTGATTTAGTAACGTGAAGAAAACAAAGAAGAAGAAGAAGAAGAAGAAGAAGAAGAAGAAGAAGAAGAAGAAGAAAAAAGAAGAAGAGGAATTGCAACAACAACAACAACAACATCAAGATTAAACTAGGTCAAAACACACCCTGACTGACTCATCGCCACTAAACCAATTAAGTCAAACGGACGTAAAATTAGATTAGAAACTTAAACGAAAGAGAAAAAAAATTATTCGGAAACGCTCTAATGTTGGGGTTGTATTTTAAGTGTTATGGAAGATTACTACAACAACTACAACTTCTACTACTACTACTACTACTACTGCTACTATTACTGCTACTACTACTACTACTACTACTACTTCTATGTGTTGATATCATGTCCCTTCCAAAGACTCTCTCTCTCTCTCTCTCTCTCTCTCTCTCTCTCTCTCTCTCTCTCTCTCTCTCTCTCTCTCTCTCTCTCTCTCTCTCTCATTTATTCACTTTTTTCATCTTTATATTTATTTTGTAACATTATTATTCATTCCCCTATTCAGTCTCCTCCTCCTCCTCCTCCTCCTCCTCCTCCTCCTCCTTTTGGGCATTCATTTTCGCTTCCCTTCCACATTAATCCTGCTCTCCAGTCACCCCTCAGACTCATCCAATTTCTCTCTCTCTCTCTCTCTCTCTCTCTCTCTCTCTCTCTCTCTCTCTCTCTCTCTCTCTCTCTCTCTCTCTCTCTCTCTCTCTCTCTCTCTCTCTCTCTCCTATGTTGCGTTTTTTTTCGTTTTTTTTTTTTCGTGTGCTTGCTCTTAATCATCATCATCATCATCATCATCATCAGTTTTATTTTTCTTCTTCTTCCTCCTCCTCCTCCTCATCCTCCTCCTCCTCTTCCTCCTCTTCTTGATGCCGATTCTGCTTACGAAAGATGTTGGACGTTATTGCCAAGGTCACACACACACACACACACACACACACACACACACACTACCCAGACCCTTTTTTTTCCCACGTCCTATTCACTAAACTACTACCTGCCCCACTTTTCTCTCCAACCCTCCTTCCTTCCCTCCCTCTCTCTCCCTCCCTTCTTTCCTCTCGTCTCTCTCTCCCTCTCTGTCTGTCTCTGTGTGTCTGTGTCTGTGCGTGTGTCTCCGTCCGCTTGACCTCCAAACGCATCTTATCTCCCATTCCGCATTTCTGAGGCTTCTGAGTTAGACGTGAAGACTGGAAGGAGACTCCGGTACATACGAGGAAGTTCTTCAGTTTTGTTCCTCGCCTCCTGTAGTCAACCGCGCGCTGCATTCTCTTGGGATCTCAGGCGTTTCGTTTTCGTGTATTTTGTGGTGGTGGTGGTGGTGGTGGTGAGGGTCCTGCAGTATAGACGGTTGTACACACAGTTGCAAAGAGTTGGTGCCCTATTTTGTGTTTCAGTCTTGTGGTGTGTTCATTTTTTTGTGTAGTGTGTGTGTTTGTTTGTGTGTGTGTGTGTGTGTGTGTGTGTGTGTGTGTGTGTGTGTAGTGCATGATAGTCCGGCCCATCATGACACGTCCGTCCGTGCCTCGCCTCACGTACTGCTGTCACGTCACGGACAGGCCGCCAGTCGCTGCACGGCCCCGCCTCGCCCCGCCCTCCACCCCAGGCACGGACGGCGGGGGCAGCGGGCCGTGGTGTTGTCCGTTGCCATTAAGCCGCTGGAAATCTGCATCCCTCCGCCGTGTGTACCAGTATTGCGGTGCCGGTGTCCCGAGGTTCACGCAAGCGCAAATGCCTTCCAGATCGACCCGTGCCGCCGCCTGTGATATCTTCCAGGACGAGCAAAGTTCACCG
>NC_066533.1:19184435-19194435 GCF_024679095.1 Eriocheir sinensis
TCTCTCTCTCTCTCTCTCTCTCTCTCTCTCTCTCTCTCTCTCTCTTCTCCCTTTCCTTTTCTTTATTCTTTCTCCTGTTCACTCTTCTCGTCTAACCCTGTGTATTTATTTTATTTTCCTTGTTTTCAATCTCCCTATTCTTCTTTTTGTTTTTCTTTTTCCTCCTCCTCCTCTTCCTCCTCCTCCTCCTGCTCCTGCTCCTCCGCCTGTAAGATCAATATTTGAGGCCACGCTTAATTGTATGCAGAAGTGACAGAGAGACACGCCCACCGCGAAGCCTTACTGGATATTAGTGACGAGGAGGAGGAGGAGGAGGAGGGGGCGTGGGAGGTATAGGAAGAATGCTGAGGAATGGAGGAAGAGAGGAAAGAAGATCAAGAGATTATATAGGCCCTTGCAAAACCCACTGAGAGAGAGAGAGAGAGAGAGAGAGAGAGGAGGATTAGGAAGAGAGAGGAAACATGAGAGGTGCTTCTAATTCTACAACTACTACTACTACTACTACTATTATTACTACTAACATCAACACCAATAATAACAACAATACTATCATCTCCATACCTCCTCCTCCTCCTCCTCCTCCTCCTCTTCCTCCTCCTCCACCAAAGCGATTGAACTCCTTTTGTGGGTTCGATTCCAGGCCATTTATAAGTTCTGATTTCCTTTAGGCGAAAGTTTTAAGACTTGATCCTCCTCTCCCAAATGATTTCCTTGGGTTAAATTGAGGAGGAGGAGGAGGAGGAAGAGAGGGAAGGAAAGCACGAACAGACAGAAAGGAAGGGAAATTAAATGAAATGGAAAGAAAAAAGAAATTAAAAAGGAGAAGTAAGAAGGAGGAGGAGGAGGAAGAGAGAGAGAGAGAAAGAAAAGGAAAAGACAAAAGAAGTAAGGAGAAGAAGGAGAGGAGGAGGAGGAGGAGGAGGAGGAGGAGAAAGAAAAAGAAGATAACGAGAAATGGAAGAAAAGGCAAAAGATAAGACGAAGAAAGAAATGAAGATGAAAATGGAAAGAGAAATGAAATCAAAGAAGGAAGAGAAAGGAAGAAGGAGGAGTAGAGAGAAAGAGGAGAAGAAGAAAACAAAAATAAAATAAAAAGAGAAGAAGAAGAAGGAAATGAAGAAGGGAATAGATATCAAGAAGGAAAATGAAGGAAGGAGGAGGAGGAGGAGGAGAGAAAGAGGAGAAGAAAACAAAAAAAGACAGAGAGGAAGGAAAAGGAAATGAGTTAAAGGAAGGAGAAAAGAAATCAACAAGGAAAAGGAAGGAAGAAGAAGGAGGAGGAGGAGAGAGAAAGAGGAGGAGAAGAAAGGAAAAACAGACAGAAAAGAAAGAAAAGGAAATGAGATAAAGGAAGAAAAAAAGAATTCAAGAAGGAAAAGGAAGGAAGGAGGAGAGAGAGAGAGAGGAGGAGAGAACCAAAGCAAAAAATGTCAGAAATTCGAAAATATTGAAATGGGTCTGGAATCCAATTTATCCGATATCCCAGAAAGGTGAAGGCTGAAAGCGGGCCATGCAGGTATGTCTATTAGAGGGGCAAGAGGGTGCTATACACGACCTCCTGGCCCCTCCCCTCTCCCCCCCCTCTTCTGCCACCCCTCAGTCCATAAGGCTCAAAGTCCTCCCTTCTAACATATGACTTCCATCCCTATAGTCGGTCAGGGATTTCTCTTATGCTCAAATTTCTTTCGTTCTTGCTCTCTATCGCTTTTTGTTTCCTCTCTCTCTCTCTCTCTCTCTCTCTCTCTCTCTCTCTCTCTCTCTCTCTCTCTCTCTCATACTGTCTTCTTTCGCCTCCTAACTTTCCTTCCTCCTCCTCCTTTTTATCTCTCTCAGTGTCTCCTCTCACCTTCTAATTTTACCTCCATTCCTGCTCTTCCCCCTCCTTCTTTCTCTCTCACTTTCTCATTCCACCTACTAATCTTCCCTCCATTCCTTCTCTCTCCCTCTCCATCCTTCTCTCTCATCCAGGTTAATACGAATAATTTTGAGACATAGGTAATGCATAGTTCATACCTGGTTAGATGCATACCTGGCTATCCATATGTGTGATCAGGTGTGTTCTTGCAGAGGCGTTGTATATAGATAGACAGACACACGCACATACAGACAGACAGACAGACACATGCAATAAGTTGAACAAAAGCAAGTGAAGGAGTCTCATTGTGTTCTTGCGTTAGTCATCTTTTTTTGCGACCACCTGTTGGCTGGCTGCTTAGGTAACACACACACACACACACACACACACACACACACACACACACACACACACACACACACACACACACACACACACACACACACACACACACACACACACACACACACACACATATTTCATACCTACCTAACTAACTAACTAACAATCCTCATTCTCTTTGCTGATATTGAGGAGGAGGAGGAGGAGGAAGATAATAAGACTAAGAAGGTTTTGCTATATAAGGTCGTGAGTGCATGCAAAGAGGAGGAAGAGGGGGAGGAGGAGGAGACAAAGGGAGGGAGATGAGGAGTAACGAGTATGAAAGAACACCAATAAGGTCAAGGTCATTTTGTAACACGTGACTCGCCGTCCTTGGAGGTCACGTCACGGGTTTTTCCCCCTCGGCGTGACAGTTATCGCGGTGTCAGGCTAAGAGGAGGAGGAGGAGAGTTGTTGAGACCTCCCCTTGGGCACGCCGACGTGTGTGTGTGTGTGTGTGCGTGCGTGTGTGTGTGTGTTTGGTAATGGTGACGAGATAAGGAAGGGAGGGGAGGAGAAGGAGAATAGAAGAACGCATAGATGAAGGGAGATGAAGGGGGAAGGGAGGGAAGGGGAGGAGGAGGAGGAGGAGGGTAAAGGGAAGGAAGGGGAGAGGAGGGGGATGGTAAAGGAAAGGAGGAGGAGGAGGGTAAAGGCAAGGACCATTTTATAAGCACACGAAGTTCAGAGCTCAACAAGAGGCATTATTCTCTATGGCGTGGCTTTGGTCTCAGTAACTTAAGTATTCTGTGTCCGAAGTGAGTCCCAGTAACTTAAGTCAGCTCATCAATCCTCCTTTGCTAAGTTCCTCGCAGCGTTGCAGAAAAGGCGAGTAAAAATAGCTTTTGTACCCACCAGGGGGCGTGAGGACCGGCGGGGAGGCTGGATTTGAATTTCTCCCCAAGACCGCGCGTAGAGACACCTCCGGGATGTGTTTCAGCACTCGTAGCGCCACAGCAGAAGAGACTGACGCTGGCATAAAACTGTTTTAAGTGGTTTCAGGAAGGATGAAACTGACTTATTTCTATTTTCAGCGAAGACTTCTCGTTAAGGCTTCTTAGGAATGCTTTTTTTTTTTTAATGAGCTTTACTTATTAAATTCTCGTAGCAGGAGTGGTTAGCGTGCCGGCGCCGCGCAGGAGGGCTTGGGTTTGCGTCCCGCCCGTCGCCACGAGCTGGGATTTTTCAGCCACTGCATGCTGTCCTGAAGACCTCCTGTCAACCCGGACTTTAGATTATCTCTCTAAAGAGAGGCTCAAATATGAGCTCCTGGGGGCAGCATGAGCCAAGCAAGATGGCGCCACTATAAACACCTTCCTGCGCCATAACAGGCTGGGGCCGACCACCACGCCCCACCACGAGAGCCTACCCCAGCCAAAGGCGGGAACGTAAAAAAAGTAAAAGAGGTGAAGGAAAAGATTTACATAGATATTCAGACCACACGAACCCTCTGGCCCAGACTGGGTGATCCGTCCTTAAGACTAAGTTTGATTAAGTAGAGTAGCGGCAAGTGGGTGGGTACGAGTGAGTCGGTGCGTTAGTGTGTTGGTTAACGTGGCCGTAGGAGCATCATAGAGATTACTGACTAGCCAAGACGAGAGAGAGAGAGAGAGCGCGCGGTTACCTCAACGACCCACCGGAACCATTACCGCTATCACCACCGCCACCACCACCACCGCCCAGGTACACACACACACACTCAAACGTTTCCCCGGCCAGGTGTAGCGGGAAGCCTGTAAGAATCCCGGCAGGTGTGTGGCATTACTCACGGGCTCAGCTGTGTGCGTGGGGGTGACGTAGAGCGCACATGTGGCCATGAACCAACCACGGGGCGCCACGTCACGGCCACAGCAGCCCCCCTTCCCCCCCCCCCCCTAAACAGCTGTACAAGGGACGCGACTCGGTACTGTGGCGCCCCGAATGGATTATAATGAGGTGCTGTTTAAGGGGGGGAGTGGGGATGGGGACGGGGGGAGGGGGTAATGAGGTGTATGTATGGGGAGGAGAAGGTAAAGTTCTGCTTGTGTAAGGGAATGGGAGGATAGGTAAGACTTAGGGAGATGATGGGAAGGGTAAAGTAAGGAGCGTGTGGGGAGAGGAAGGGCAGGATAGGTAAGGTTTAGGTAAGCGATGGGTAGGGTAAGGTAGGGGTATTTGGGAGAGGTATGGTAAGGTAAGGTCCTGTTTGTATAAGGGAAGGGGAGGATAAGTAAGATTAAGGGAGGGAAGGGTAGGGTAAGGTAAGGTTTGGGGAGGTTATGGGGAAGGTTAGCGTGGTCCACTTACCTTACCTTACCTGTCTCCATACACCTTTCCTCCCCTTCCCTCCCTTCCTCTTCTCCCCTCCCTTTCCTCCCTCCCTCCCTCCCTTCTCCCCGTTTATATCTGAGAGCCAAATCGTTGTATCTGTTTTTTTTTTTAATATTTCTCTCTCTCTCTCTCTCTCTCTCTCTCTCTCTCTCTCTCTCTCTCTCTCTCTCTCTCTCTCTCTCTCTCTCTCTCTCTCTCTCTCTCTCTCTCTCTCTCTCTCTCTCTCTCTCTCTCTCTCAGTTTTTATTCTTTTCCTCGATTTCTCTTCCTCATTTTCCTTTATCATTATCTCCTTTTCCTCCTCCTCCTTCTCCTCCTCCTCCTCCTCCTCTCCATCTTTCTGTATTACTATCTATCTATCTATCTATATTTTTCCTGTTTTAATTTTCATCTCTTTAGTTTTCCGTAATTCCATCACCCTCCAATTTAAAACCAATTTCGTGTATCTTATTAATAACAGCAAAGTATTTTTTATGCAAGTGTTTTTGTAGTTTTATGATCACGAGCTAGTGTGTCCATCTTTGTTTTTATTTGATTTCGTTGTTCAATTTTCAGTAAGATTAATTTATTGTGTAGCTTCTTTTTTTCTTCTTTTCTCGTCTTCTTCTTCAATTTCTTTTCCTGGTAAGGCTTGTGGAGGCGAAGGGGAGGGTAAGGTAATGAGTGTGGGGGGAGGGGAAGGGGAGGTATAGGTAAGGTTTAGGTAAGCGGTGGGTAGGGTTAGGTATGGTAAGGTAAAGTCCTGTTTGTATAAGGGAAGGGAAGGATGGGTAAGATTAGGTGAAGGGAAGGGAAAGGAAAGGGTAGGTAAGGTTTGGGGAAGTGATGGGGAAGGTAAGGTAAGGAATGTGGGGGAGGGGAAGACGAGGATAGGTAAGGTTTAGGTAAGCGATTGATAGGGTTAGGTAGGGTAAGATGGCGGGATTCAGGGAGAGGTAAGGTAAGGTAAGGTCCTGTTTGTATAAGGGAAGGGGAGGATGGGTAAGATTAGGTGAAGGGAAGGGAAAGGAAAGGGTAGGTAAGGTTTGGGGAGGTGGTGGGGAAGGTAAGGTAAGGAATGTGTGGGGACCTTACCTTAAGATTTAGGTAAGCGATTCGGGTTCTCTTGGTTTTAAAATATATTCACAGTGGTATATTTATGTTGTGGGTAGGTAAAGTTTGGGGAGGTGATGGGGAGAATTAGCGTGGTCCACCTTACCTTACCTTACCTTACTTTACCTTACCTTATTGCTTCTTCGTCTTCAACTTCTCTTGTTTTTTAAATGTTCACAGTGTTATATTTATGGCGGGAATTATCTCTATTTTCCTTCCCTTCCTTACCTTACCTTACCTTACCTTACCTTACCTTACCTTATTGCTTCTTCGTCTTCCTCAACTTCTTCTCTTGGTGTCAGATGTTCACAGTGTTATATTTATGGCGTGAATTATCTCTATTTTCCTTCTCTTCCCTTCCCTTCCCTTCCCTTACCTTACCTTATCGCTTCTTTTACTTCTTCAACTATTTATTTATGGCGGGAATTTTCTCTGTTTTCCTTCCCTTTCTTTCCTTGGCCGTGTGATAATTTCGGGTGTGATCTACGACGCCCTGGTCCCCCGACGTGTAATACCGGGGTTAAGAGGCTCATAAAAGTGTGTGTGTGTGTGTGTGTGTGTGTGTGTGTGTGTGTGTGTGTGTGTCTCTCTCTCTCTCTCTCTCTCTCTCTCTCTCTCTCTCTCTCTCTCTCTCTCTCTCTCTCTCTCTCTCTCTCTCTCTCTCTCTCTCTCTCTCTCTCTCTCTCTCTCTCTCTCTCTCTCTCTCTCTCTCTCTCTCTCTCTCTCTCTCTCTCTCTCTCTCTCTCTCTCTCTCTCTCTCTCTCTCTCTCTCTCTCTCTCTCTCTCTCTCTCTCTCTCTCTCTCTCTCTCTCTCTCTCTCTCTCTCTCTCTCTCTCTCTCTCTCTCTCTCTCTCTCTCTCTCTCTCTCTCTCTCTCTCTCTCTCTCTCTCTCTCTCTCCTCTCTCTCTCTCTCTACTCTCTACTACTCTACTACTCTACTCTCTCTCTCTCTCTCTCTCCTCCTCCTCTCCTCTCTCTCTCTCTCTCTCTCTCATTGATTGCTCTCTCTCTCTCTCCTCTCTCTCTCTCTCTCTCTCTCTCTTTGTGTGTTTTTCTGTGTGTGTGTGTGTGTGTGTGTGTGTGTGTGTGTGTGTGTGTGTGTGTGTGTGTGTGTGTGTGTGTGTGTGTGTGTGTGTGTGTGTGTGTGTGTGTGTGTGTGTGTGTGTTTGTGTGTGTGTGTGTGTTTGTGTGTGTGTGTGTGTGTGTGTGTCTCTGTGTCTCTCTCTCTCTCTCTCTCTCTCTCTCTCTCTCTCTCTCTCTCTCTCTCTCTCTCTCTCTCTCTCTCTCTCTCTCTCTCTCTCTCTCTCTCTCTCTCTCTCTCTCTCTCTCTCTCTCTCTCTCTCTCTCTCTCTCGTGTCCTTCACCTTTCTACTTGCTTTCTTCTATTCTCTTAAATCCTTTTCTTTCTTTCTTTCTTTCTTTCTTTTTATTTTTTTGTCTCTTAATAGTTCCAAGAAGCATCATTTTTTTTTATAAGTAGTAGTAGTGGCAGTAGTAGTAGTAGTGGTGGTGGAGGTGGTGCAGGAGCTGGGATAAAGATAGTGAGATAAGAACATAAGAACATAAGAACGTAAGGAGTCTGTGATTGTGGTGATGGTGGTGGTGGTGATGATGGTGGTTGTGGTGGTGGTGGTGGTGATGATGGTAGTGCAGGAGCTGAGATAAAGATAATGAGATGGTGATGATGATAGTGGTGGTGGTGATGATGGTGGTAGTAGTGGTGGTGATGATGGTGGTGATGGTGATGGTGGTTGTGGTGGTGATGATGGTGGTGGTGGTGATGATGGTGGTAGTGGTGGTGGTGATGATGGTGGTGATGGTGATGGTGGTTGTGGTGGTGATGATGGTGGTGGTGCAGGAGCTGAGATAAAGATAATGAGATGGTGATGATGGTGGTGGTGGTGGTGATGGTGATGATGGTGATACAGAGAGGTGTATGGTGTTGGTTGCATGCGGTGTTGTGGTGTTGCTCAATCAGGGTTACCAAAACATTTACCCACCTGAGCATTTTGTCATCCCAACACCTCCTTACCTACCTGTCCTTGCCTTACCTTACCTTACCTTACCCTATTTTACCTTTTACCTTACCTTAATTACCTTACCTTACTTTTTTTCTTTTTTTATTCTTTTTTTTTATTCTTGTTCTTATGCTTATTCTACCTATCTTTGCCTTACCTTACATTACCTTACCTTACCCTATTTTACCTTTTACCTTACCTTAATTACCTTACCTTACCTTACCTTTTTTTCGTCTTTTTCTAATTCTTGTTCTTGTTCTTATTCTACCTATCCTTGCCTTACCTTACATTACCTTGCCTTACCTTACCTTACCTTATCTCACCTTACCTTAATTACCTTACCCTACCTTACCTTTTTTTTCTTCTTTTTTTTCTTCTTCTCTTTCTAATTCTTGTTCTTGTTCTTATTCTACCTATCCTTGCCTTACCTTACATTACCTTGCCTTACCTTGCTCTACCTTATCTCACCTTACCTTAATTACCTTACCTTACCTTACCTTACCTTACCTTACCTTTTTTTCTTCTTTTTTTTCTTCTTGTTCTAATTCTTGTTCTTATTCTTTGTCTCCATTTTAACTTGTTCTTATTTGTCTAGTTCTGTTCTCCGTCACCTCCTCCTCCTCCTCCTTCTCCTCCTCCTCCTCCTCCTCTCTCTCTCTCTCTCTCTCTCTCTCTCTCTCTCTCTCTCTCTCTCTCTCTCTCTCTCTCTCTCTCTCTCTCTCTCTCTCTCTCTCTCTCTCTCTCTCTCTCTCTCTCTCTCTCTCTCTCTCTCTCTCTCTCTCTCTCTCTCTCTCTCTCTCTCTCTCTCTCTCTCTCTCTCTCTCTCTCTCTCTCTCTCTCTCTCTCTCTCTCTCTCTCTCTCTCTCTCTTTCTACAATCTCAGACTAACGGTTCCACTTACAAACTTTACTTGCAAAAATCACACATCCACTTACACACAAACAAATTCACTTGCAGACTAAAAACAACAACGACAACAACAACTTGGTAGCAATTACACCAGAATTCCACTTCACAAACCTCAAAGTGTCAAACCGAAGGGGGATGTTAGAGTGAGCACGCGTGAAAGGGGAATTGAAAAGGGGGAGGAGGGGAAGGGGAAGGGAAGGAGGGGAAAAGGGAGCTTGTAGAGGGCACATTAAGGTCATTAGAAGATTGGGGTGTAATGGTAAGGGAAGGGAAGGAAGGGAAGGGGAAGGGAGGAAGTGGAAGTTGAATGGGAAGGGGAAGGAAGGAAGGAAAGGAGAAGAGGGAGGGAAAGGAAAGTAATGCACGAGGAAGGAAGGAAGGGAGGAAGGAAGGAAGGAAGGACGGAGGGAATGGATGAAGGAGGGAAGGAAGGAAGGAAAGGGAGGAGGAATGGAAAGAAAATGGAATGGAAGAGGAAGGAAGAAAGGAAGGAGGGAAAGAAAAAGGTGTTCCTGTTACCTGCATATGTGTGTGTGTGTGTGTGTGTGTGTGTGTGTGTGTGTGTGTGTGGCCTAATGTATGCGTGTGTGTGTAAGCATAAACGAGTGATTTGATATGTGTGTGTGTGTGTGTGTGTGTGTGTGTGTGTGTGTGTGTGTGAGAGAGAGAGAGAGAGACCAGTAGCTTCCACACACTCATCCTTTCGTAACACACACACACACACACACACACACACACACACACACACACACACACACACACACACACACACACACACACACTTTGATCAGCCGAGGTCATTCACACAACAAGTGTGTCTGATTGCGGGTACTTTGCGTTTAATAGAAATAATCAGTGACCTCGACCAAAGAAATAGGAACAAAAATAAATAAAATAAGAAAGCCTGTATTCTTAAACGTCTCGGGGCCTCTCAGTTCGCCTGTTTGAAAAGGGAAGTAAAGTGGAGGAGGGAGAGGAGAAGAAGGAGGAGAAAGAGGAGGAGGAAGGTAGTTGCTGCTGGGATTTTCATGGACTGTTTTGTGATTGAAGAAAGGAGGAAAGAAAGGAAAGGAAAAAAATGGGGAAGGAAAACGTAAGAAATGGAAGAAAAGTGGAGAAGGAAGAGGAGATGAAAGAGGAGGAGGAGGAAAGTAAAAAAAGGCTGTAGGATGTCTGTATTTCCTCTAGGATGTCTGTAACGCCTGAAGGATAAAAATAGGACCTTTAGGATATCTCTGTTGCTTGTCGGATACTTGTAGGGCCTGTAGGATGTCTGTATTGCCTGTAGGATGTCTGTATTTCCTCTAGGATGTCTGTAACGCATGAAGGATAAAAATAGGACCTTTAAGATATCTGTGTTGCTTGTCGGATACTTGTAGGGCCTGTAGGATGTCTGTATTTCCTCTAGGATGTCTGTAACGCCTGAAGGATATAT
>NC_066533.1:19199435-19206935 GCF_024679095.1 Eriocheir sinensis
TACAAACATTCAAATACAAAATACGAAAAAGAAAGAAAACATGTAAAAACAATTTGTAATAGTGTCAGTTTGTCACTTTATATTAATACCACTAGCGCACTTGGGTATCCATCGCGCCACCTGTGAGCAGCCAGCTTCACCTGATGTGTGTTCATGTTGTCTACTTGGGGAGTGGCTGCCGTGAACATGTTCCATAGGCGTGTGGTCCTCTCTCTCTCTCTCTCTCTCTCTCTCTCTCTCTCTCTCTCTCTCTCTCTCTCTCTCTCTCTCTCTCTCTCTCTCTCTCTCTCTCTCTCTCTCTCTCTCTCTCTCTCTCTCTCTCTCTCTCTCTCTCTCTCTCTCTCTCTCTCTCTCTCTCTCTCTCTCTCTCTCTCTCTCTCTCACACACACACACACACACACACACACACACACACACACACACACACAAATTTGTTTCGTGTGTGTGTGTGTGTGTGTGTGTGTGTGTGTGTGTGTGTGTGTGTAAGTCACTCCCTAATATCGATTATGTGCTTTGATGGGAATTAGCAAAAAACAGTTCCCACGACCCCCTCCTCCCTTCCTTTCCCTTCCCTTCCACTCCCTCCCTTCCCTTCCCTTCCCTTTCCCTGTTACCCTTGACTCCAGCTACTTACCCTTCCCTACCCAATCTTTTTCTCTGCATGGTGAAAGTTAAGGGAAGGCAAGGAACGGAAAGAACGGGAGGGAAGGGAAAGGATAGGAGGGCGCTGGAATTAAGGGAAGGAAGGAAAGAAAAGGAAAGAGAAGAAATCGAAAAGAAAAGACTGCGAAAGGAAAGGGAATCGAAGAAAAGGAAAAGGAAGGAATGAATGAAGGAAGGAAGGGAGGGAGGGCAAAGGGCGAAGGTCTCTCGTTTATGGTGAATGGCAGTTCGAAGATTTGCATAATAAATGGATGTATCGATTGAATATACATACAGAGGAGGAGGAGGAGGAGGAGGAGAAGATGGGCAGGAATGTTGTAGCAGATATAGTAGTAGTAGTAGTAGTAGAGGTAGTAGTAGTAGTAGTAATATATAGTAAAAAATTAGTGATATATTGAAAAAAAGATAAAAAAATAACAGGAATAGAACAAGAAGTAAAGTGCAATAGGTAAGGAAAGGAGAAGGTAAAGGAAAGGAAAGGAAAGGAAAGGGTGGGAAAGGGTAGGTAAGGGAAGGGAAGGACAGGAAGGGAAAGGATATGAAAGAAAAGGAAAGGATAGGAAAGGAGAAGGTAAGGAAAAGGGAAGGGAAGGAAAAGAAAGGAAAGGGAGGGAAAGGAAAGGGAAGGAAAGGAAAGGAAAGGAAAGGGAAAGGAAAGGAAGGGAAAGGCTAGGAAAGTAAAGTAAAGTAAAGGAAAGGAAGGGAAAGGCTAGGAAAGTAAAGTAAAGTAAAGGAAAGGAAAGGAAGGGAAAGGCTAGGAAAGTAAAGTAAAGTAAAGGAAAGGAAAGGAAAGGAAAGGAAAGTTTTTGTTTTTCTTTTCTTTTTTGTTCTATTTCATGTTCTTGTTCTTATTCTTGTTATAATTCTCTTCCTCTTTCTTCCTCCTCCTCTTCTTTTTTTTCTCCTCTTGGTTGTTTTTATATTTCGTTTTCACTTCCTCCTCCTCTTCCTCTTTCTACATTTACAGTTTTTTGCATTTCCTCCTCCTCCTCCTCCTCCTCCTCCTCCTCCTCTTCCTCCTCCTCCTCCTCTTCCTCCTCCTCTTCCTCTTCCTACATTTCCAGTTTTTTGCATTTCCTCCTCCTCCTCCTCCTCCTCCTCCTCTTCCTCCTCCTCCTCCTCCTCCTCCTCCTCCTCCTCCTCCTCTTCCTCTTCCTACATTTCCAGTTTTTTGCATTTCCTCCTCCTCCTCCTCCTCCTCCTCCCTGAATCGATCCCCCGTGGTAATGAGAGTCACCTCCCCCTGGTGTGTTGTGCCTCCGGGGGTCAGGCCGGGGCTTAAAGGTGACACCCCTGCCTTGCCTTGCCTTACCTTACCCACCCCTTACCCATCCTTACCCACCCTTTACCCACCCCTTACCCATCCTTACCCACCCTCTACCCACCCCTTACCCATCCTTACCCACCCCTTACCTACCCCTTACCCATCCTTACCCACCCCTTACCTACCCCTTACCCATCCTTACCCACCCTTTACCCATCCCTTACCCATCCTTACCCACCCTCTACCCATCCCTTACCTACCTATTTACCTTACATTACTCACCTTTTTACCCATCCCCCTTGTCCCCCCTTATCCACGGCCTTACCTATCCATTTACCTTACATTACTCACCCTTTTACCCACCTCCCTTATCCCCCCTTACCCACGGCCTTACCTACCATTTTATCCACCCCCTTGCCTACCCCTTCCTATACCCACTTCATTTCCTTACCTTACTCACCCTTTCCTTGCCCATCACCTTCCCTTCCCTTACCCACCCATATACCTTACCTTACCTTGCTATGCCTTACCCTTTTTTCCTTCCTCTTAACTTTCTTCCTTTACCTTAACTTGCCTTCTCTTTGCCTTTGCCCCCTGCTATACCTTATACCTTATACCTTGCCTTGCCCCCTTGCCTTACCTTTACCTTGCCACCTTTTACCTTACCTTACCTTACCTTGCCTTACCCACCTACCATTCCTTTACCCACCTTTCCTTACCTTCCCTTCCCTTACCCTTCCCTAACCTTACCTTACCTTGCTTGTCTTTTCTTTAACACCTGTCTCCTCCTTGCCTTCACCTGTCTTCCTCCTCCTCCTCCTCCTCCTCCTCCTCCTCTTCTCATCTACCTGTCGACCTCTTCCCTGGCTACTTCACCTCCTCTTCCCACCTGTCATTCTTCCTTACCTGTCCTCCTCCTCCTCCTCCTCTAGCTTCAGTAGGTCGGTCATTCCTCCATTCTTTACTTCCTGCTTCCTCTTCCTCCTCTTTTTTTTGTTTCCTCTTCCTCTTTCCTGCTCTTCATCTCTTCCTCTCCTCCTCCTCCCTTTCTGGTGGTGATAGTGGTGGTGATGATGGTGGTTGTGTTGGTGGTGATGGTGGTGGTGATGGTGGTGGTGGTGGTGATGGTGGTGGTGTTGGTGGAGTTGATGGTGGTATTTTTTTCCAGCTTTCAAGTATCATTCACACATACACACACATATACATTCATACATACATACATTCATACATACATACATTCATACAGACAGACAGACAGACAGACAGACAGAGGTGGCCGGTGCTAGCGAGCCGTCACTAATGGGGAGGAAGGGAAGGGAGGGAGGGAGGGAGGGAGGTAAAGGGAGGGAGGGAGGGAAGGGAGGGACATCCGCACACTCCATTGACAGTTTTTTCATTACTATTTTTTTTTTATCTCCTTCCTCCTCCTCCTCCTCCTCCTCCTCCTTGTTTTTGCTCTTGTTTTCTTGTTTATATTTTTATCATGTTCTTGTTTTCTTTTTTCTTGTTCTTTTTCTCCCTCCTCCTCCTCGTCCTCGTCCTCCTCTTCCTCCTCCTCCTCCTCTTCGATCACCCATTTTTTATTTATTAGGATGACCACGTGACATCAGAATAGGTCCTGTCCCCCCTCCCCCCTTGTTATTCAGGGTGGGGGGGGGGCGGGGAGGGGCAGGGTAATTAATTAGGCCGGATAATGGGGGGGAGGAAGGGGGGAGGGGGGGAGGGGGGAGGGGAGAGGGAGAAAGAGACCCTAAATTTCTCTCTTGTTAAGTCTCGTGGGTCATCCTGAGAGAGAGAGAGAGAGAGAGAGAGAGTGAGAGTGAGAGTGAGAGAGAGAGAATGGGAGTTTGTGTTGCAGTGTTGGCGGGTGTTGCAGGTGTGTTCTAAGGGGTATGGGAAGTGTTGGAATGTAGGGTCGCAACACAACAACACAGGTATGGGTGAGGGGTAGTGTTGGAGTCCAAGTAAGCAACTCAATATATTCTGTAGGAGTGTGTTGTCTGACGGTGAGGTTTTGAGGGTCTGAGTTTGTGTTGCAGGAGTGTTCTAAGGGGTATGGGAAGTGTTGGAATGTAGGGACGCAACTCAACAACACAGTTTCACGATTCATTGCTTGTCCCTTGTATTGGCGTGAGAGAATCCATTGTTTTTCTCCTCCTTCTCTTCCTCTCCTTCATTGATTCTCCCCTCCTCTTTCTCTCCTTTCCCTCTCTCTCTCTCCCTCTCTTTATTTTGTGGTTCGCTAGTTCTCTTTTGTTCTCCTTTTATTCTCCTTTACTTCATTTCAATCTCTCTTCTGCAATCATTTCTCTTGCCCGGGAAATTTGCACTCCTCTCCCTCTTGTGGTATTAAGCAACTATTCAATTCTTCCTTATTTTTGCTAACATAATCTTCTTTAATTGCTAACTTCTCTATTTCAATCTCTCTTCTGCAATCATATCTCTTGCCCGGGAACTTTGCACTCCTCTCCCTCTTGTAGTATTAAGCAGCTCTTCAATTCTTCCTTATTTTTCGCTAACATAATCTTCTTTAATCGCTAACTTGTCTTCATTTCAATTTCTCTTCTGCAATTATCTCTCCTTCCCGTTTCTTCTATTTCTTTCTGTTTCTTTTTTAGTTTAAGGTAATTTTCGCTTCTCTACCCTCTTCTTCTCCTTCTTCTCTAACTTCTCCTCTTCAATGCATTCTCTCCTTTCTTCCATCATTTCTCTTTCCCAGGAATTCTTGCACTCTTGTCCCTCTTCGCAGCTCCCCCCCATTCAATTTCTCCTCTTCACCCTCCTCTTCTTTCCTCTTTCCCACGTGAGTTCACAGGAATCCCGCACCATCGGCCTCTTACCCTTGTTTTTGCACGTATTTTAAGAGGATGGGTGGAGGGAGAGAGGAGGAGGGAGAGGAAAGGGAGGGAAAGACATGATGGAGAGGCTGTATTGGGGTGAAAGGGAGGGAGAGAGAGCCGGAGGGTTGGAGAGAGAGAGAGAGAGAGAGAGAGAGAGAGAGAGAGAGAGAGAGAGAGAGAGAGAGAGATTGGGATGTCATTTTCCTGGTCACACACACACACACACACACACACGCCAGTCCATCCGATCCTACAAGTTCATTTCCTCCCTCTCAACTCTCTCTCTCTCTCTCTCTCTCTCTCTCTCTCTCTCTCTCTCTCTCTCTCTCTCTCTCTCTCTCTCTCTCTCTCTCTCTCTCTCTCTCTCTCTCTCTCTCTCTCCCTCTCTCTCTCTCTCTCCTCCTCCTCCTCCTCCTCCTCCTCCATTTAACTTTTATTATGATGTCCCTTCCTCCTCCTCCTCCTCCTCCTCCTCTTCTTCCTCCTCCTCCTCCTCCTCCTGGACTTAATCTTTATCTCCTTGGCCCTTCCTTCCTGCCTGCCCTTTGCCGCCACTTCCCTTCCCTTCCCTACCCTTCAAACCCTTTCCTTCTCTTCCCTTCTATTCCCCTTCCTGTCCCATCCCTTCCCTTTCCTTACCTTCCTCACCCTTCCCAGACCTTTCCCATTCCTTTCCCTTCCCTTCTCTTTACCTTCCTTGAGACAGACAAACAGACAGACAGACAGACAGACAGATATCAAAAAGGGAACCGAACTGAACTGGATTTAAAACACGTAATCGACGCGTGCTACTGAGGAGGTCAATGCACGCTAATATACCCCCTACCCCCCCCTTACCACCACCACCACCAATCACCCCGGAATTCGCAGCTTGGTGGTGGTGGTGGTGGTGGTTATGGCGGGAAAGCGAGCGGACTTGTGGTTGGTTCCTGATCACCGGTGGAGAGAGGAAGTGGATCCGGCCGCCGCGTGCAGGCAGGCATTGCAGGGTTCCGGTGTGAGGGGGGGATGGAGGGGAGGAGGGGGAGGGGGTAGGATAGTAAGGAGGGGAAGGTACTAGCTGGGAGGGGTTCTCAAGGGTAGGGTTCTTATAGCAGGGGTTTTGAGTGGGGTGGGAAGGTTGAAGTTCTTGCGATATTTATTTTTAGTTGGTAGACCTTCTTCCCGTTGTGGGGCAGGCAAGTGTTTATAGTGGCGCCTCTTGCTTGGCTCATGCTGCCCTCTGGAGCTCATCTTTGATCCTGTTTTAGAGATAATCTAGAGTCCGGGTTGATAGGTGGTCTTCAGGACTTGTGGTTGGTTCCTGATCACCGGTAGACCTTTCTCTTGTTGTGGCGCAGACAAGTGTTTATAGTGGCGCCTCTTGCTTGGCTCATACTGCCCCCTGGAGCTCATCTTTGATCCTGTTTTAGAGATCATCTAGAGTCCGGGTTGATAGGTGGTCTTCAGGGCAACATGTGGGTAGTCTTAGGCCACTAGGCGATGACTGAAAAATTGCCAGCTTGTTTGTAGCGGCGGGCGGGACGCGAACCTGTGTCCTCCTAACCACTCAGCCACCGCCTTCCCTTAGGGTTCTGATAGTGAGTGTAAGGGACGTTTTAAGGGTTGACGGCAGGGGTTCTGAAGGGGGAGGTTCTGATCGTGGGATAAGAGAGTTACCTACTTGGGATAGTTCTGATATACTCCAACCTTCCCTATCCTTCTTTCCTTCCTGTTTATGTCCTCTCCCTCCCTTCTCCTCTCCCTTTGCTTTCCTTTCGTTCTTCCGTCCCTACTTTCCTCCCTTTCCCTCCCTTTCGCTTCCTCTTTCTTCCTTTCTCTTTTTTCCCTCCTCCCTCCGCCTCCCTCCCTCTCTCCTTTCCTTCCGTTCTTCCGCCCCTCCCTTCCTTCCTTCCTTCCGCACTTCCCTCCCTCCCTTCCCTCCACCCCTCCACATGTTGCTTTGTCCGTCTCTACAGGAATGGCGCGCACGTGGTGGGATCATTTGTCTTGTTGATAGCATTGCATTCCTCTTATTTCCTTTTTTTGCTCTGAATTACAGGGTGGTGCCGTGTGTGTGTGTGTGAGTGTGTTGCTTGTTGTTGCTTTGTGTTTCGCTCACCTGCCCACGCGCGCTCTCACCTGCGTCCGCGTGGGTGTTGCCAGGAAGTGCGGGAAGGTAACGGGAAGGGAAGGGAGGCGGCGGTGGAAAGGGAAAGTGAAAAGTCTGTACGTGGAAAAATTACCTCGTGGGATTAACCGAATGAAAGGGAAAACAAGAACAGGGGGGGAGCGTTTCCAGCGGTAGTTTAATAACCCTGATGGTAGTTTGACGCTTCTCCTGTCCCCTGAACCTAAAAGAACGCCCATTAGAACCCGCCTGACCCCCTTTTCGGCTTCTGGAAATAGATGATGTGAGGGGTGGAAGGGTCTGAGAATTCCGTCAAGACTCATAAGGTCAGTTAGAGCAAGACGTGATAGCCGGAGTGACAGAAAAGGTCATGTTACAGTCAGCGCGAAGGTCATTGTAGATTCAAGAGGCTTTTGTACGAGAGAGAGAGAGAGATGATACTTGAAAGAACGAAAGAAAGGAAGGAAGAAGATAGAAAAAAATAATTGAGAGAGAGAGAGAGAGAGACTTAATTCAAGATAAGTGGGTGGTGAATGCAGAGAAAGATGATCACACACACACACACACACACACACACACACACACACACACACACACACACACTTAACTTATCTTCCTCAAC